>NC_068454.1:74733392-75021451 GCF_023373465.1 Oncorhynchus keta | reverse complement strand
TCTGCCTCTCTCTCTCTGCCTCTCTCTCTCTCTCTGCCTCTCTCTCTCTGTCTCTCTCTCTCTCTCTCTCTCGCTCTCTCTCTCTCTCTGCCTCTCTCTCTCTCTGCTTCTCTCTCTCTCTGCCTCTCTCTCTCTCTCTGCCTCTCTCTCTCTCTCTCATCTCTCTGCTCTCTCTCTCTGCCTCTCTCTCTCTGCTCTCTCTCTACTCTCTTCTCTTCTCTCTCTCTGCTCTCTCTCTCTGCCTCTCTCTCTGCCTCTCTCTCTCTCTTCTCTGCTCTGCCTCTCTCTCTCTCTCTCTCTCATCTGCCTCTCTTCTCTCTTCTCTCTCTCTCCTCTCTCTCTCTGCCTCTCTCTGCTCTCTCTGCTTCTCTCTCTCTCTGCCTCTCTCTCTCTCTCTGCTTCTCTCTCTCTTCTGCCTCTCTCTCTGCTCTCTCTCTCTGTCTCTCTCTCTCTCTGCTTTCTCTCTCTGCCATCTCTCTCTCTCTGCCTCTCTCTCTCTCTCTGCTCTCTCTCTCTGCTCTTCCTCTCTTCTCTCTCTGCCTCTCTCTCTCTCTCTGCCTCTCTCTCTCTCTCTGCTTCTCTTCTCTCTCTGCTCTCTCTCTCTCTCTGCCCTCTCTCTCTCTCTCTTCCTCTCTCTGCCTCTCTCTCTCTCTCTGCCTCTCTCTCTCTCTCTCTCTCTCTCTCTCTCTGCCTCTCTCTTCTCTCTCTCTCTCTACTCTCTCTCTGCTCTCTCTCTGCCTCTCTCTCTCTCTCTCTCTCTCTCTCTCTGCTCTCTCTCTCTCTCTCTTTCTCTCTCTCTGCTCTCCTCTCTCTGCCTCTCTCTCTCTCTCTCTCTCTCTCTCTCTCTCTCTCTCTCTCTCTGCTCCCTCTCTGCCTCTCTCTCTCTCTCTCTCTCTCTCTCTCTCTGCTTCTCTCTCTCTCTCTGCCTCTCTCTCTCTCTCTCTCTCTCTCTCTCTCTGCCTCTCTCTTCTCTCTGCTCTCTCTCTCTCTCTCTGCTCTCTCTTCTCTCTCTCTCTGCTCTCTCTGCCTCTCTCTCTCTCTGCCTCTCTCTCTCTCTCTCTCTCTCTCTCTCTCTGCCTCTCTCTCTGCTCTCTCTCTCTCTCTCTCTGCCTCTCTCTCTCTGTCTCTCTGTCTCTCTCTCTCTCTCTGCCTCTCTCTCTCTGCTCTCTCTCTCTGCTCTCTCTCTCTCTGCTCTCTCTCTGCTCCCTCTCTTCTCTCTCTGCCTCTCTCTCTCTCTCTCTCTCTGCCTCTCTCTCTCTCTCTCTGCTCTCTCTCTCTCTCTGCCTCTCTCTCCTCTCTCTGCCTCTCTCTCTCTCTCTCTCTCTCTCTCTCTCTCTCCTCTCTCTCTCTCTCTCTCTCTCTCTCTCTGCCTCTCTCTCTCTGCCTCTCTCTCTCTCTGCTTCTCTCTCTCTCTGCCTCTCTCTCTCTCTCTGCTCTCTCTCTCTCTCTCTGCCTCTCTCTCTGCTCTCTCCTCTCTCTCTCTCTCTCTCTCTCTCTCTCTTCTCTCTCTGCTCTCTCTCTCTGCCTCTCTCTCTCTCTCTGCCTCTCTCTCTCTGCCTCTCTCTCTCTCTCTGCCTCTTCTCTCTCTCTGCCTCTCTCTTCTCTGCTCTCTCTCTCTGCTCTCTCTCTCTCTGCTCTCTCTCTCTGCCTCTCTCTCTCTCTCTCTCTCTCTCTCTCTCTCTCTCTGCCTCTCTCTCTCTGCCTCTCTCTCTCTCTCTGCCTTCTCTCTCTCTCTCTCTCTCTCTCTCTCTTCTCTCTCTCTCTCTCTCTGCCTCTCTCTCTCTCTCTCTCTCTCTCTCTGCCTCTCTCTCTGCCTCTCTCTCTCTGCCTCTCTCTCTCTCTCTCTCTGCCTCTCTCTCTCTCTCTCTGCTCTTCTCTCTCTGCCTCTCTCTCTGCCTCTCTCTCTGCCTCTCTCTCTCTGCCTCTCTCTCTCTCTCTCTCTGCTCTCTCTCTCTCTCTCTCTGCTCTCTCTCTCTCTCTCTGCTCTCTCTCTCTCTGCTCTCTCTCTGCTCTCTCTCTGCTCTCTCTGCCTCTCTCTGCTCTCTCTCTCTCTCTGCTCTCTCTCTGCTCTCTCTCTGCCTCTCTCTCTCTCTCTGCCTCTCTCTCTCTCTCTCTCTCTCTGCCTCTCTCTCTCTCTCTGCTCTCTCTCTCTCTCTGCCTCTCTCTCTGTCTCTCTCTCTCTCTCTCTCTGCCTCTCTCTCTCTCTGCTCTCTCTTCTCTGCCTCTCTTTCTCTCTCTGCCTCTCTTTCTCTCTCTGCCTCTCTTTCTCTCTCTGCCTCTCTTTCTCTCTCTGCCTCTCGCCTCTCTCTGCCTCTCTTTCTCTCTCTGCCTCTCTTTCTGCCTGCCTCTCTTTCTCTCTCTGCTCTCTTTGCTCTCTCTGCCTCTCTTTCTCTCTCTGCCTCTCTGCCTCTCTGCCTCTCTCTCTCCTCTCTGCCTCTCTCTCTCTGCCTCTCTCTTCTGTCTCTCTCTCTTTCTCTCTCTCTGTCTCTCTCTCTCTCTGCCTCTCTTCTCTCTCTGCCTCTCTCTGCCTCTCTCTCTCTCTCTCTGCCTCTCTCTCCCTCTCTGCTCTCTTTCTCTCTCTGCCTCTCTTTCTCTCTCTGCCTCTCTTTCTCTCTCTCTCTCTTTCTGCTGCCTCTCTTTCTCTCTCTGCCTCCTCTCTCTCTCTGCCTCTCTTTCTCTCTCTGCCTCTGTCTTCTCTCTGCCTCTCTGCCTCTCTGCCTCTCTCTCTCTCTCTGCCTCTCTCTCTCTGTCTCTCTCTCTCTCTGCCACTCTCTCTCTCTCTGCTCTCCTCTCTCTCTCTGCCTCTCTCTCTCTCTGTCTCTCTCTCTCTCTGTCTCTCTCTCTCTCTCTGCCTCTCTCTCTCTCTCTGCCGCTCTCTCTCTCTCTGCCTCTCTCTCCTCTCTCTCTCTCTCTCTCTGCCTCTCCCTCTGTCTCTCTGTCTCTCTGTCTCTCTCTCTGTCTCTCTCTGCCTCTCTGTCTCTCTCTCTCTGCCTCTCTCTCTCTGTCTGCCTCTCTCTGTCTCTCCTCTCTCTCTCTCTCTGCCTCTCTCTCTCTCTGCCTCTCTCTCTCTCTGTCTCTCTGCTCTCTCTGCCTCTCTCTCTCTCTGCCTCTCTGCCTCTCTCTGTCTCTCTGCTCTCTCTCTCTGCTCCTCTTCTCTGCCTCTCTGCTCTCTCTCTGTCTCTCTTCTCTCTCTCTGTCTCTCTCTCTCTGCCTCTTCTGTATAACTGCCAGATTTATTTGCTCCAGCTGAGGACTAATCTCCCCCGTGAGACAGACAGAAGGAACAAGGGAGAGGAGGAGAGCAGGACAAGCCAACCTTTCTAACCTGACTGGACGCTCTGCCTCGTTAATTCAATCACTCCACCAATTAATGGGCTTTAGAGCAGAGCCCTGTTTACAACCACCGTGACCTGTATGTTTATGTAGCAGTGTTTTTAATCTTCAAAACCCCACAATCTCCTCCAACTGTAGCTAAGTTGACGCGTAGTTTCCCCCCTCGTGTGTGTGTGTGTGTGTGTGTGTGTGTGTGTGTGTGTGTGTGTGTGTGTGTGTGTGTGTGTGTGTGTGTGTGTGTGTGTGTGTGTGTGTGTGTGTGTGTGTGTGTGTGTGTGTGTGTGTGTGGAGCAGGCGCATGGTACTCCCCATGGTAGCCCAGTCATACTGAAGGATAAACAGTGATTATCTGGGCTGCCTGGAGAGAGAGACATGCTAATGTATCACTCTCAGACAGACCGCACATACATGTGAGGGACACTAGCCAAGACAACGCTCTAGCTACAGTCAGAGGAGAATAACACAAAGACACACACAGAATCACGTTCAGTCAAGTGTGAATTGTCCTGCCGATCAAACACACGTCCACACAGATACATACACACACAATGCCACCGGCGGCGTCTGTGAATGTGAGGCGAATGTTACGTAAGAAAGATCAAAGCTACTTCATCAGCTTTGAGAGAGATGGGCGAGGAATGGACAGAGGGACAGCAAGAAAAGAAAGAATGGGGGAGATGGTGGGAGAGAGGGATCGCAGAGAACAGAGGGTAGAGAAAGTGGTGACAGGCGGTGACACTGTGCGTGTCCTCGTTCTCTGTTTACGATGGGATACACACACACTGCCCTCCATGTCCCCCTCACAGCCCACTGTGACATGCTGCTGCCAATGCCATGATGGTGTGTGTGTAGTGTCTTTGTCTTTTCTTTTCCTATATACCTATTCCATATCTTTCTTTCCCTCTCTTTGTTAACCCTTTCTTTGCTTACCCTTTATCCTCCCTCTCTTCCCTCTCTCGCCCACTACATCTCTCTTACAGGAATTGTTAGCAGATGTGGACAGAGCTTTTTCCTTCATCTAAAATTATCCCCAATAAAAAAATGTCAGGAAAAGAGGGAGGGAAAGAAGGATTGATGGAGAAGCAGAAAGGAATGGGGAAGGAATAGGTTGAAGGTCTCGGTGAAGTAAGGGTGTATTTTTGGGACCTCACACACCATGCTGACGCAGTCAAGCCGTCGGGGGCACAAACAAAGTTGGAATAGAGGAACAGCGTCTGAGTAGCATGTGATGCTAACCTGTCCTGCTGTTGTTGAAAAGGCCTGGATTAAGATTAGGACTAGTTGTAAATTAATAATGATGAGAAGGAGTAGTCTGACAGCAGGCAGCAGTAGTCTGACAGCAGGCAGCAGTAGTCTGACAGCAGGCAGCAGTAGTCTGACAGCAGGCAGCAGTAGTCTGGCAGCAGCAGTCTGACAGCAGGCAGCAGTAGTCTGAAAGCAGGCAGCAGTAGTCTGACAGCAGGCAGCAGTAGTCTGACAGCAAGGCAGCAGTAGTCTGGCAGCAGGCAGCAGTAGTCTGGCAGCAGTAGTCTGGCAGCAGGCAGCAGTAGTCTGACAGCAGGCAGCAGTAGTCTGACAGCAGGCAGCAGTAGTCTGGCAGCAGCAGTCTGACAGCAGGCAGCAGTAGTCTGAAAGCAGGCAGCAGTAGTCTGACAGCAGGCAGCAGTAGTCTGACAGCAAGGCAGCAGTAGTCTGGCAGCAGGCAGCAGTAGTCTGGCAGCAGTAGTCTGGCAGCAGGCAGCAGTAGTCTGACAGCAGGCAGCAGTAGTCTGGCAGCAGCAGTCTGACAGCAGGCAGCAGTAGTCTGACAGCAGGCAGCAGTAGTCTGACAGCAGGCAGCAGTAGTCTGGCAGCAGTAGTCTGACAGGCAGGCAGCAGTAGTCTGGCAGCAGTAGTCTGACAGCAGGCAGCAGTAGTCTGACAGCAGGCAGCAGTAGTCTGGCAGCAGTAGTCTGACAGCAGGCAGCAGTAGTCTGGCAGCAGTAGTCTGACAGCAGGCAGCAGTAGGGGAGAGGGACTATGGAAAGGTCTTCATCCACCTCAGCAATGTCATAATTGGGACTCTATAAAATCAGTTATACTTTTGGCTTGAATTGTTTAGTTTTTCCCCAAATCACATTTTCTCAGTTTAGTTTTTCCAGGTTTCTGTTTTCCATCTTTTTTCAGCTTTTCACTCTAAAGTCAACAACACTACTTAAACCACATCAGGAGATCACTTTTGAGGGCTGTGGATTTTGTTGTTGTTGAAATGTACATTTCTGGGTGTAATTACCTTTTAATTCCATTGTGCAGTTAGCAAGAGGATGTTGTTGGTAGAGTTTACGTGATGGTAGTGTTTACAAAACAAATACCCACTAGATTGACACACATAATCCTGATATCTCTCTGCCAGGGAAGCACAGGCTACTTTCTAGTTAACATTTCATTGAGAAGGTTTTTTGGAAAGCCTTTCTATCTACCAGAAGACTTTTCATTAGCATCATCGCTAGCAGCAACACAGTGGAAGATGTACCGCACATACAGACAGGGGGAATTATTGTTGCCTCTTCAGAACGTTGCAGGACAATACGAATCACTGAGGCATTCTGTATGCTAGTCAATACAGTTCAATCAATACATTTTTTAATATCGTTGAATTCTGTTTTAATGTTTGGATTCCGTGATTCCGTCCACGTTCTCCGCATCTCTGATGTTTTTGGGCCCGACATAATACACTCAGCCTCTTGTTGGCACCAGGGATGTTTTGTGTGTCTGTCTCTGTGAGCACCTGTGTGTAATGAGAACAGAGAAGTCCTGTCCTGTATAGTGTAAACAGGTGAGTGAGAGGCGCATGCAGTGGATTCCCCAGTACAGTACAGACCAGCCTCACCATACTGAGACTGTTAATGACAGAGTATCATATCACCTTAAACAATCAACTGAAGAGTTGCATCGTTTTATTACTTTGTAATTGGGTAATTTAGTGGGGAGGACAGTGGAGCGGTTGTGGCTGGGAGGACAGTGGAGGGGTTGTGGCTGGGAGGACAGTGGAGGGGTTGTGGCTGGGAGGACAGTGGAGCGGTTGTGGCTGGGAGGACAGTGGAGCGGTTGTGGCTGGGAGGACAGTGGAGGGGTTGTGGCTGGGAGGACAGTGGAGCGGTTGTGGCTGGGAGGACAGTGGAGGGATTGTGGCTGGGAGGACAGTGGAGGGGTTGTGGCGGGGAGGACAGTGGAGGGGTTGTGGCTGGGAGGACAGTGGAGGGGTTGTGGCTGGGAGGACAGTGGAGGGGTTGTGGCTGGGAGGACAGTGGAGGGTTGTGGCTGGGAGGACAGTGGAGGGGTTGTGGCTGGGAGGACAGTGGAGCGGTTGTGGCTGGGAGGACAGTGGAGGGGTTGTGGCTGGGAGGACAGTGGAGCGGTTGTGGCTGGGAGGACAGTGGAGGGGTTGTGGCTGGGAGGACAGTGGAGGGGTTGTGGCTGGGAGGACAGTGGAGGGGTTGTGGCTGGGAGGACAGTGGAGGGGTTGTGGATGGGAGGACAGTGGAGCGGTTGTGGCTGGGAGGACAGTGGAGGGGTTGTGGTTGGGAGGACAGTGGAGGGGTTGTGGCTGGGAGGACAGTGGAGGGGTTGTGGCTGGGAGGACAGTGGAGCGGTTGTGGCTGGGAGGACAGTGGAGGGGTTGTGGCTGGGAGGACAGTGGAGGGGTTGTGGCTGGGAGGACAGTGGAGGGTTGTGGCTGGGAGGACAGTGGAGGGGTTGTGGCTGGGAGGACAGTGGAGGGGTTGTGGCTGGGAGGACAGTGGAGCGGTTGTGGCTGGGAGGACAGTGGAGCGGTTGTGGCTGGGAGGACAGTGGAGCGGTTGTGGCTGGGAGGACAGTGGAGGGTTGTGGCTGGGAGGACAGTGGAGCGGTTGTGGCTGGGAGGACAGTGGAGGGGTTGTGGCTGGGAGGACAGTGGAGGGGTTGTGGCTGGGAGGACAGTGGAGGGGTTGTGGCTGGGAGGACAGTGGAGGGGTTGTGGCTGGGAGGACAGTGGAGGGGTTGTGGCTGGGAGGACAGTGGAGGGGTTGTGGCTGGGAGGACAGTGGAGCGGTTGTGGCTGGGAGGACAGTGGAGCGGTTGTGGCTGGGAGGACAGTGGAGGGGTTGTGGCGGGGAGGACAGTGGAGCGGTTGTGGCGGGAGGACAGTGGAGGGGTTGTGGCTGGGAGGACAGTGGAGGGGTTGTGGCTGGGAGGACAGTGGAGGGGTTGTGGCTGGGAGGACAGTGGAGGGGTTGTGGCTGGGAGGACAGTGGAGGGGTTGTGGCTGGGAGGACAGTGGAGGGGTTGTGGCTGGGAGGACAGTGGAGCGGTTGTGGCTGGGAGGACAGTGGAGGGGTTGTGGCTGGGAGGACAGTGGAGGGGTTGTGGCTGGGAGGACAGTGGAGGGGTTGTGGCTGGGAGGACAGTGGAGCGGTTGTGGCTGGGAGGACAGTGGAGGGGTTGTGGCTGGGAGGACAGTGGAGCGGTTGTGGCTGGGAGGACAGTGGAGCGGTTGTGGCGGGGAGGACAGTGGAGCGGTTGTGGCGGGGAGGACAGTGGAGCGGTTGTGGCTGGGAGGACAGTGGAGGGGTTGTGGCTGGGAGGACAGTGGAGGGGTTGTGGCTGGGAGGACAGTGGAGGGGGAGGGGTTGTGGCTGGGAGGACAGTGGAGGGGTTGTGGCTGGGAGGACAGTGGAGGGGTTGTGGCTGGGAGGACAGTGGAGGGGTTGTGGCTGGGAGGACAGTGGAGGGGTTGTGGCTGGGAGGACAGTGGAGGGGTTGTGGGTGGGGAGGACAGTGGAGCGGTTGTGGCTGGGAGGACAGTGGAGCGGTTGTGGCGGGGAGGACAGTGGAGGGGTTGTGGATGGGGGGAGGACAGTGGAGGGGTTGTGGATGGGGAGGACAGTGGAGGGGTTGTGGATGGGGAGGACAGAGGAGGTGTTGTGGATGGGGAGGACAGTGGAGGGGCTGTGGCTGGGAGGACAGTGGAGGGGTTGTGGCTGGGTGGACAGTGGAGGGGTTGTGGCGGGGAGGACAGTGGAGGGGTTGTGGCGGGGAGGACAGTGGAGGGGTTGTGGCGGGGAGGACAGTGGAGGGGTTGTGGCTGGGAGGACAGTGGAGGGGTTGTGGCTGGGAGGACAGTGGAGGGGTTGTGGCTGGGAGGACAGTGGAGCGGTTGTGGCGGGGAGGACAGTGGAGGGGTTGTGGATGGGGAGGACAGTGGAGGTGTTGTGGATGGGGAGGACAGTGGAGGTGTTGTGGATGGGGAGGACAGTGGAGGGGTTGTGGATGGGGAGGACAGTGGAGGGGTTGTGGATGGGGAGGACAGTGGAGGGGTTGTGGATGGGGAGGACAGTGGAGGGGTTGTGGCGGGGAGGACAGTGGAGGGGTTATGGCGGCCACTGGATAGGAGGAGTGAGCGGGAACGTGCCGGCCACTGGATAGGAGGAGTGAGCGGGAACGTGCCGGCCACTGGATAGGAGGAGTGAGCGGGAACGTGCCGGCCACTGGATAGGAGGAGTGAGCGGGAACGTGCCGGCCACTGGATAGGAGGAGTGAGCGGGAACGTGCCGGCCACTGGATAGGAGGAGTGAGCGGGAACGTGCCGGCCACTGGATAGGAGGAGTGAGCGGGAACGCGCCGGCCACTGGATAGGAGGAGTGAGCGGGAACGCGCCGGCCACTGGATAGGAGGAGTGAGCGGGAACGCGCCGGCCACTGGATAGGAGGAGTGAGCGGGAACGCGCCGGCCACTGGATAGGAGGAGTGAGCGGGAACGCGCCGGCCACTGGATAGGAGGAGTGAGCGGGAACGCGCCGGCCACTGGATAGGAGGAGTGAGCGGGAACGCGCCGGCCACTGGATAGGAGGAGTGAGCGGGAACGCGCCGGCCACTGGATAGGAGGAGTGAGCGGGAACGCGCCGGCCACTGGATAGGAGGAGTGAGCGGGAACGCGCCGGCCACTGGATAGGAGGAGTGAGCGGGAACGCGCAGGCCACTGGATAGGAGGAGTGAGCGGGAACGCGCCGGCCACTGGATAGGAGGAGTGAGCGGGAACGCGCCGGCCACTGGATAGGAGGAGTGAGCGGGAACGTGCCAGCCACTGGATAGGAGGAGTGAGCGGGAACGTGCCGGCCACTGGATAGGAGGAGTGAGCGGGAACGTGCCAGCCACTGGATAGGAGGAGTGAGCGGGAACGTGCCGGCCACTGGATAGGAGGTGTGATTGGAGTCATTGAGTTCTTCTGAGAGGAGAGGTGGTACAGCCTTTGTGGAACCGTGTATTGTGGTTCACTGTGTCTCAGTGCAGCTTGGCCTGTTTGTCTTCACCACCCCTAGTTACTGCCTTGTGTTGGACTATGGAAAGGTTCTGTTCTTCCACTGCCAGGTAGAGTGGGCTTCTCTCACACACACACACACACACACACACACACACACACACGCACACGCACACGCGCGCGCACGCACTCACACACAGCGAGGCAGAGTGTGGGTCTTGGAAGTGAGAGGAGCGAGATTCTTCTGTCATTCAGCAAAGAACTCTGTCGCCTCACGACTACCTGTTGCTGGCTCCCTCTCTCTCTCCCTCCTCATCCTCCTTTCTCTTACCTGTTCTATTTGAGTCTTTGCTGCTCTGTGTTTGAAAGGATTAATTGTCATGTATGTTTTATTTTTTTGTTCTGTTTGTTTCTGGTGGATATTTTTAGGCCTGAAGTGTCTGGTTGCTAGGAGACAGTGTCCAGGAGAGAGAGAGAGAGACAGAGGGGGAGGGAGGGAGAGAAGGAGAGAAAAGGAAGGGATTGGAGGGAGAGAGAGAGAAGTGTTTGAGTTGGGAAGGCTGAATTACACACACACACTGAGTCAGCGATGACGCATATACATACATACACACACACACATCCTGCCCAGTAACTGTTATTGTGAACTTGTTTTTCTAGTTTTGTGTAACTTCTTGTCATTAGGTCTGTTCTCTGTGTTTCACTGTCATGCTTGTTTGACTTTCCTGACTGTACCTCTCTACCTGCCGTGTCTACCTGCCATGTCTGTCTACCTGCCGTGTCTACCTGCCATGTCTGTCTACCTGCCATGTCTGTCTACCTGCCGTGTCTACCTGCCATGTCTGTCTACCTGCCATGTCTGTCTACCTGCCATGTCTGTCTACCTGCCGTGTCTACCTGCCATGTCTGTCTACCTGCCATGTCTGTCTACCTGCCATGTCTGTCTACCTGCCGTGTCTACCTGCCATGTCTGTCTACCTGCCATGTCTGTCTACCTGCCGTGTCTACCTGCCGTGTCTGTCTACCTGCCGTGTCTGTCTACCTGCCGTGTCTGTCTACCTGCCGTGTCTGTCTACCTGCCGTGTCTGTCTACCTGCCGTGTCTGTCTACCTGCCGTGTCTGTCTACCTGCCGTGTCTGTCTACCTGCCATGTCTGTCTACCTGCCGTGTCTACCTGCCATGTCTGTCTACCTGCCGTGTCTGTCTACCTGCCGTGTCTGTCTACCTGCCATGTCTGTCTACCTGCCATGTCTGTCTACCTGCCATGTCTGTCTACCTGCCATGTCTGTCTACCTGCCATGTCTGTCTACCTGCCATGTCTGTCTACCTGCCATGTCTACCTGCCGTGTCTACCTGCCGTGTCGGTCTACCTGCCATGTCTGTCTACCTGCCGTGTCTACCTGCCGTGTCTACCTGCCATGTCTGTCTACCTGCCATGTCTGTCTACCTGCCATGTCTGTCTACCTGCCGTGTCTACCTGCCATGTCTGTCTACCTGCCATGTCTGTCTACCTGCCGTGTCTACCTGCCATGTCTACCTGCCATGTCTGTCTACCTGCCATGTCTGTCTACCTGCCATGTCTGTCTACCTGCCGTGTCTACCTGCCATGTCTGTCTACCTGCCGTGTCTGTCTACCTGCCATGTCTGTCTACCTGCCGTGTCTACCTGCCATGTCTGTCTACCTGCTGTGTCTGTCTACCTGCCGTGTCTGTCTACCTGCCATGTCTGTCTACCTGCCATGTCTGTCTACCTGCCATGTCTGTCTACCTGCCATGTCTGTCTACCTGCCATGTCTGTCTACCTGCCGTGTCTACCTGCCGTGTCTACCTGCCGTGTCGGTCTACCTGCCATGTCTGTCTACCTGCCATGTCTGTCTACCTGCCGTGTCTACCTGCCGTGTCTACCTGCCATGTCTGTCTACCTGCCATGTCTGTCTACCTGCCATGTCTGTCTACCTGCCGTGTCTACCTGCCATGTCTGTCTACCTGCCATGTCTGTCTACCTGCCGTGTCTACCTGCCATGTCTGTCTACCTGCCATGTCTGTCTACCTGCCATGTCTGTCTACCTGCCATGTCTGTCTACCTGCCGTGTCTGTCTACCTGCCGTGTCTGTCTACCTGCCGTGTCTGTCTACCTGCCGTGTCTGTCTACCTGCCGTGTCTGTCTACCTGCCGTGTCTGTCTACCTGCCATGTCTGTCTACCTGCCGTGTCTACCTGCCGTGTCGGTCTACCTGCCGTGTCTGTCTACCTGCCGTGTCTACCTGCCATGTCTGTCTACCTGCTGTGTCTGTCTACCTGCCGTGTCTACCTGCCATGTCTGTCTACCTGCCATGTCTGTCTACCTGCCATGTCTGTCTACCTGCCATGTCTGTCTACCTGCCGTGTCTACCTGCCGTGTCTGTCTACCTGCCGTGTCGGTCTACCTGCCGTGTCGGTCTACCTGCCGTGTCTGTCTACCTGCCGTGTCTGTCTACCTGCCGTGTCTGTCTACCTGCCGTGTCGGTCTACCTGCCGTGTCGGTCTACCTGCCGTGTCGGTCTACCTGCCGTGTCGGTCTACCTGCCGTGTCGGTCTACCTGCCGTGTCGGTCTACCTGCCGTGTCGGTCTACCTGCCGTGTCGGCGTGTCGGCCTGTCTGCCGTGTCGGCCTGTCTGCCGTGTCGGCCTGTCGGCCTGTCTACCTGCCTGTCTGCCGTGTCTGTCTACCTGCCTGCCTGCCGTGTCTGTCTACCTGCCGTGTCTGTCTACCTGCCGTGTCTGTCTACCTGCCGTGTCTGCCTACCTGCCGTGTCTGTCTACCTGCCGTGTCGGTCTACCTGCCGTGTCGGTCTACCTGCCGTGTCGGTCTACCTGCCGTGTCGGTCTACCTGCCGTGTCGGTCTACCTGCCGTGTCGGTCTGTCTGCCGTGTCGGTCTACCTGCCGTGTCGGTCTACCTGCCGTGTCGGTCTGTCTGCCGTGTCGGTCTACCTGCCGTGTCGGCCTGTCTGCCGTGTCGGCCTGTCTACCTGCCTGTCTGCCCTGCCTGTCTACCTGCCTGTCTGCCGAGCCTGTCTACCTGCCTGCCTGCCGTGTCTGTCTACCTGCCGTGTCTGTCTACCTGCCGTGTCTGTCTACCTGCCGTGTCTGTCTACCTGCCGTGTCTGTCTGCCTGCCGTGTCTGTCTACCTGCCGTGTCTGTCTGCCTGCCGTGTCTGTCTACCTGCCGTGTCTGTCTGCCTGCCGTGTCTGTCTACCTGCCGTGTCTGCCTGCCTGCCGTGTCTGTCTACCTGCCGTGTCTGTCTACCTGCCTGTCTGCCGTGTCTGTCTACCTGCCTGCCTGCCGTGTCTGTCTACCTGCCTGCCTGCCGTGTCTGTCTACCTGCCTGTCTGCCGTGTCTGTCTACCTGCCGTGTCTGTCTACCTGCCGTGTCTGTCTACCTGCCGTGTCTGTCTACCTGCCTGTCTGCCGTGTCTGTCTACCTGCCTGCCTGCCGTGTCTGTCTACCTGCCTGCCTGCCGTGTCTGTCTACCTGCCTGCCTGCCGTGTCTGTCTACCTGCCTGTCTGCCGTGTCTGTCTACCTGCCTGCCTGCCGTGTCTGTCTACCTGCCGTGTCTGCCTGTCTGCCGTGTCGGTCTACCTGCCGTGTCGGTCTACCTGCCGTGTCGGTCTGTCTGCCGTGTCGGTCTGTCTGCCGTGTTGGCCTGTCTGTCTACCTGCCATGTCGGCCGTGTCTGTCTACCTGCGTGCCTGCCTGCCGTGTCTGCCTGCCTGCCGTGTCTGTCTACCTGCCGTGTCTGTCTACCTGCCGTGTCTGCCTACCTGCCGTGTCTGCCTGCCTGCCTGCCTGCCTGTCTGTCTGCCGTGTCTGTCTACCTGCCATGTCTGCCTGCCTGCCTGCCTGCTGGTCGTCAGAGCAGCACACTTGTTGAGCTCTGCTCTGCCATTTCTCCAGCGTCCTTGTCATTTCCCTGCAGTGGCATTGCATCAGCTTCTCTCTGTCATACAGGACCATCTCCTTGGTCTTAACACATCTTCCTCGTCTACGTCCTACAGGCTTTCAGACATGTTGACCATCTCAGTTCTACAGGTCTGGTGGATCTGACCTGGTAGCCAACTTTACAAAGTGTTCTCTTTTCACTGGATGTCTATTTGAGGGAGCATTCATAAACACACACACACACACACACACACACACACACACACACACACACACACACACACACACACACACACACACACACACACACACACACACACACACACACACACACACAGAGAGAGAGGAAACAGATCTGTTGTTGTGGTTTAGAACAGTTGCTCTCTTCCTGTCCCGCACTGGTGACACATTCCAGGAAACCTCACACACACACATCCTTAACCCACTTGCTACCAGTCAGTATACACGCACACTCCTGATGGACAGATAGTTCTAGCATCACCTTGGCAACAGCATGGTTAGTACAGACACCAATGTCTCGCTGACCACACACACACACACACACACACACACACACACAACACAAACCAGGTTTCCATCCAACCATTTTATGCGGATGAATTACCTGATGCATGAATGAGTCACGTCTGGGCTGATGGAAACAGGAAATGCCGGTACAATTTTATAAATGACAATTGTTTGGTTGGACATGGTGGGATCTTCTTGTGTCAGTGAAATGATGTAGAAACGCCTTTATGCACAAATATTGATATAATAACCATCATATGGAAGTCAACTTGATATGTTGTGTGGTCCTCCCACCACAACTTGGGAAGCAGGCAGGTTATTAGTCTACAGATGAAATAAGTTCTGCTGAACTTCACAGGGTGGTGAAAGTCCACGGTGATGAGCTTGATGCTTATTCTGGTGAATGATGATCGATGCTTGGCTGCCATTTTACAAATTAAACTCATATCACTATTATCCAAAATAATGTCATAATATAGGAAGCCCACCCTCACTGTGTCTGCCAGCTGTTGGCTAGAGTACATGCCAAGACCAGAGTGGACACATTTGCTCTATAACACAGTTGACAAAACCATCACTCGAGTTGAAAATGCAATGGAAACCCATTTCACATGTATAATTAATTTGGTTAAATGTGAATTTAACCACAATAGTTATTTTATATGCAGTACATCATCACACACAGCCTTTTATCCTCAATATGTCTGTTTGATGGAAATACATCTATGGTGGGAAATTAGCAGATTGTTTTATGCAGATTTTTAGAATATTCACATAAATCTTTTGCAAATTGGATGGAAACCTAGCCACTGACATACATATTCCACACATTCTCAATCCACACAAGCCCCTCACCCCCACTTTTTATTTTTTTATTTAACTAGGCAAGTCAGTTAAGAACAAATGATTATTTACAATGACAGCCTACCCCGAACATACAGTGCCTTAGACCGCTTCGCCACTCGGGAGCCCAATGGGGTCACACAGTCACTAACACAGTATCTTGCACTTACGTAGTTATATATATATATACTGCTCAAAAAAAGAAAGGGAACACTAAAATAACACATCGTAGATCTGAATGAATTAAATATTCTTATTAAATACTTTTTTCTTTACATAGTTGAATGTGCTGACAACAAAATCACACAAAAATTATCAATGGAAATCAAATTTATCAACCCATGGAGGTCTGGATTTGGAGTCACACTCAAAATGAAAGTGGAAAACCACACTACAGGCTGATCCAACTTTGATGTAATGTCCTTAAAACAAGTCAAAATGAGGCTCAGTAGTGTGTGTGGCCTCTACGTGCCTGTGTGACCTCCCTACAACGCCTGGGCATGCTCCTGATGAGGTGGCGGATGGTCTCCTGAGGGATCTCCTCCCAGAACTGGACTAAAGCATCTGCCAACTCCTGGACAGTCTGTGGTGTAACGTGGCGTTGGTGGATGGAGCGAGACATGATGTCCCAGATTTGCTCAATTGGATTCAGGTCTGGGGAACGGGCGGGCCAGTCCATAGCATCAATGCCTTCCTCTTGTAGGAACTACTGACACACTCCAGCCACATGAGGTCTAGCATTGTCTTGCATTCGGAGGAACCCAGGGCCAACCGCACCAGCATATGGTCTCACAGGGGTCTGAGGATCTCATCTCGGTACCTAATGGCAGTCAGGCTACCTCTAGCGAGCACATGGAGGGCTGTGCGGCCCCCCAAAGAAATGCCACCCCACACCATGACTGACCCACCGCCAAACCGGTCATGCTGGAGGATGTTGCAGGCAGCAGAACGTTCTCCATGGCGTCTCCAGACTCTGTCACATGCTCAGTATGAAACTGTTTTTATCTGTGAAGAGCACAGGGCGCCAGTGGTGAATTTGCCAATCTTGGTGTTCTCTGGCAAATGCCAAACGTCCTGCACGGTGTTGGGCTGTAAGCACAACCCCCACCTGTGGACGTCGGGCCCTCATACCACCCTCATGGAGTCTGTTTCTGACCGTTTGAGCAGACACATGCACATTTGTGGCCTGCTGGAGGTCATTTTGCAGGGCTCTGGTAGTGCCCCTCCTGCTCCTCCTTGCACAAAGGCGGAGGTAGCGGTCCTGCTGCTGGGTTGTTGCCCTCCTACGGCCTCCTCCACGTCTCCTGATGTACTGGCCTGTCTCCTGGTAGCGCCTCCATGCTCTGGACACTACGCTGACAGACACAGCAAACCTTCTTGCCACAGCTCGCATTGATGTGCCATCCTGGATGAGCAGCACTACCTGAGCCATTTGTGTGGGTTGTAGACTCTGTCTCATGCTACCACTAGAGTGAAAGCACCGCCAGCATTCAAAAGTGACCAAAACATCAGCCAGGAAGCATAGGAACTGAGAAGTTGTCTGTGGTTATCACCTGCAGAACCACTCCTTTATTGCGGGTGTCTTGCTAATTGCCTATAATTTCCACCTGTTGTCTATTCCATTTGCACAACAGCATGTGAAATTTATTGTCAATCAGTGTTGCTTCCTAAGTGGACAGTTTGATTTCACAGAAATGTGATTGACTTGGAGTTACATTGTGTTGTTTAAGTGTTCCCTTTATTTTTTTGAGCAGTGTATATATATGTGTGTGTGTGTATATATACACACACACACACACACACACACACACACACACACACACACACACACACACACACACACACACACACACACACACACACACACACACACACACACACACAACCCAGTACAACATGTTGGGAAGAGAGGAGGAGAGCGGTGAAAAGTCAATTGACAGGTTCATGTCTGCCCAGAGCTACAGGAGTACATTAACACCAATATGTGAAATGGCGGGAGGGAGAGAAAGAGAGAGGCGCTTGAGGTCTGTCCCTAAGGAGGCTGGTGTGTGTATGTGCTTGAGTGTGGGTGGGTGGGTGGGTGTATGTATGTATGTGTGTGTGTGTGTGTGTGTGAGGTGTGAGGGGAATGTCTTGGGAGCGTAGTGTTACTCTGGTGAAGGTAATAAATATACCCGGCAGCACCTCAGAGATCCAGCTTTACTGACACAATATTATTCTGCTGCCCCAAACCCCACTGGGACAATGGGGTGGTGGGTGTGTGTGTTGAGAGAGTAACTCCGGTTAAAGATTCTGCCCATATGATTGGGTGCCACTGGGGTCGTCAGAGTCCGTTCCCCTGCAGCCTGGTCTCCAAGAAACCATCACATCAACTGATGCCGCAATTCTCTCATGATCATTTAGTTCCTTATGTAGGCAAGTTGGCATTAAACATGATCCTGACCTGTGCAGGAAGAAGTCCAGGCTCTAGTAACAGGTTCCAAATCTGGGCTCTAGTGACAGGGTCCAACTCTGGGCTCTAGTAACAGGGTCCAACTCTGGGCTCTAATAACAGGGTCCAACTCTGGGCTCTAGTAACAGGGTCCAACTCTGGGCTCTAGTAACAGGGTCCAACTCTGGGCTCTAGTAACAGGGTCCAACTCTGGGCTCTAGTAACAGGGTCCAACTCTGGGCTCTAGTAACAGGGTCCAACTCTGGGCTCTAGTAACAGGGTCCAACTCTGGGCTCTAGTAACAGGGTCCAACTCTGGGCTCTAGTAACAGGGTCCAACTCTGGGCTCTAGTAACAGGGTCCAACTCTGGGCTCTAGTAACAGGGTGTGTTAGGGTGTCGCTATAGGCTGAAGTGTGCATGTGGGTGTAAAATGGGAATATACAGTGGTCAGTTTATTAGGTACACCACCCCGTTCACGAAATGGTTCGCTCCTATAGACAGTGAGCCACGTGGTCTGCTATATAAAGCAGGCAGACATTGAGGCATTCCGTTAGAATGGGCAAAACCAGTGACCTAAGCAACTGAGTGTGGTATGATTGTCGTTGCCAGGCGCTCCGGTTCCAGTATCTCAGAATTGGCTGGCCTCCTGGGCTTTTCACCCACAACACTGTCTAGGGTTTACCCAGAATGGTGCTACAAACAAAAAACATCCAGTCAGTGGCAGTTCTGTGGGTGAAAACAGCTTGTTGATGAGACATCAAAGGAAAAGGGCAAGAATCATACAAGCTGACAGGCGGGTCACAAACAGGCAAATAACAGAGCAGTACAACAGTGGTGTGCAGAACGGCATCTCTGAATGCACATCCCATTGATCCTTGTCACAGATGGGCTTTTACAGCAGACGACCACACCGGGATCCACTCCTATCAGCTAAAAACAAGAAGCTGCTGTTCCAGTGGACACGTGATCAACAACACTGGACAATTGAGGAGCAGAAAAACATTGCCTGGTCCGAGTCCGATGAATCCTGGTTCCTGTTGCGTCATGTTGATGGCAGAGTTAGGATTTGGCGTAAGCAGCATGGCCCCATCCTGCCTGGTGTCAACGGTACAGGCTGCTGGTTTAATGGTGTCGGGACATGAGTCCATGGCCCCATCCTGCCTGGTGTCAACGGTACAGGCTGCTGCTGGTTTAATGGTGTCGGGACATGAGTCCATGGCCCCATCCTGCCTGGTGTCAACGGTACAGGCTGCTGCTGGTTTAATGGTGTCGGGACAGTTTTCCTGACACATGTTAGATCCTTCATGCCAATGAATCAATGTTTGAACGCTACAGTGTATCTGAACATTGTTGCTGACCAGGTGCCTCCTTTCATGGCTACAGTGGCCCAGTACTAGATGGGTGTACCTAATAAACTGTCCACTGAGTTGTATGGTTGTGTTACTGGATGTATAATGTTGTTAGTACAGGACACCAGACTCCTGTAGGATTTGTCTCCTGTTTCACGCTCCTCCTCCCCCTCTCACATCACTTCTTGACTTCTCTCTCTATCTCCTTCCCCCTCATGCTCTCTCGTTCTCTCTCTGTGGAACAATAACCCCAGTGTATGTATGGGTCTATTTTTGTCCCTCCAAGGCCACCAGTGCTCCCCCACCTCCACGTCTCTCTCTCTCACTCTGTCTTTCTCACTGTACTGAATGTCCTAGTAGTTGAACAATGACAGCTACACGACCCTAACTGGGTATAGGCTCCTGCCTCGACTCAGCTCCGTCTCCTCTCACTTTGTCCCAGGGACACAGCTTTATTCACATTTCTTATTCACTACTTTCACCTATCTATATATTTCTGACTAGTTACATTCCCTCCGTAGTTTGTCAGGTAGACTTGGTTCTCTCGCTCTCGCTTTCAATTCAAAGGGCTTTATTGGTATGGGAAACGTATGTTAACGTTGCCAAAGCAAGTGAAGTAGATAATAAACAAATGTGAAGTAAACAATAAAAAATTAACAGTAAACATTACACTCACAAAGTTACAAGTTGAGACATTTCAAATGTCATATGTCTATATACAGTGTTGTAACGATGTGCAAATAGTTAAAGTAATAAGGGAAAATAAATACATATGGGTTGTAATTCCAATGGTATTTGTTCTTCACTTCCCTTGTGGCAACAAGTCACACATCTTGCCTCTCAATTTAATGGACTTTATTGGCATGGGAAACATATGTTTACATTGCCAAAGCAAGTGAAATGAATAATAAACACTTAGTGAAATATGAACAGTAAACCTCTCTCTTCTGTAACTCATCCCCGACCCTTTCCCAGCTTCCCTCTCTGTCTTACACCCCCTTTCCCCCTTTCCCTCTCCACCCTCCTTTAACCCCCCTGTTTCTAGCTAGAGGCCGTGTGTCAGTCAGTCACTGTGCCAATGGTACCCAGGTACCACTGCTCACGGGGGGTTATTGATTGATTGATTGAACCTTTATTTTACTAGGCAAGAACAAATTCTTATTTACAATGACGGCCTACCCTGGCCAAACCCTCCCCTAACCTGGACCACGCCGGGCCAATTCCGCGCTGCCCTATGGGACTCCTGATCACGGACGGTTGTGATAGAGCCCGGGATCGAACCATGATCTGTAGTGATGCCTCTCGCACTGAGATGCAGTGCCTTAGACCACTGTGCCACTCAGGAGGAGGGTAGGAGATGATACTGTGTACATGTGTGTCAGCAATTGGAGTTCAGAATCAGATTCAAGGCCTCATATGCTTCTAGTGTCACACACACACACACACACACACACACACACACACACACACACACACACACACACACACACACACTGTGTTCACTCTGTCCCTCACAGAAAACCAGCTGTAGATATGGCCACCTTACTCTCCTTCTCGCTATCAATCACTTTTTCCTCTCCCTTTCTCCCCCAGTCTCTCTCTCTCTGTGCTGTTTGGAGGTCATTGTAGTTGGTCCCTCTACATAGTTGAAATAACTCCAGCGTTAGAAGTCTAGAAAAGGCCCGCCAAAGAGATCACACAGAGGAAGACGGGCATCCGCAGAGATAGAGAGGGAGAACAAGGGAGGGGGGTAAGCAATGTGACCTGGATGACAACAGACTACCAGACGAGCTATGATCTCATCCCCCTCTTTACACCCCCTCTTTCCCCAACCCCCTCTTCAACCATTGTCTCTCTCTCTTCCCACTCTTGTTTCCCACTCTCCCTCCTCCCCCTTTCTCTCTCCTTGTCCTAGGACTCACCCTGTCTCCTCTTCCCTCCTTCTCTTTCAGCCCCCACTGGGACTCCCTCCATCCCCCAACCAAAAGTTGTAGCTACTTACCCCCCCCTATATATTCTCACTTACTAACACCTCTCCACACCCCGAGCTCTAGTGTCCCAGGGCAGAGATTAGCCCTCCCCCTCACCCTCCACACACAGCCTAGCTGCTGCATTATTGATGGTGTGTGTGGCTCCTCTCCTCTCTGTGCTGTAATGGCTATCTGGTGTCTCCCTGAGGAGGGAAAGAGAGCACCAGAGATGGATGGGGGGGAGCAGGAGGAGTAGAGGTCAAAGAGGTTAAGTTTGGGGGGGTGAGGTCCCATACTGCTTTTCTCCAGCATGGCATTGATGCATTCTGACACACACACACACACACACACACACACACACACACACACACACACAACAGACCTGTGGACATGTCATGGCTTCAGTGTTAGTGGCGCTGTGTTTGTGTGTTTGTCGTGGTCTCTGTTTCTTGTGTTAGTATGAGCAGCCTCTTGTGATAACTGATCCACGGTGACTCAGGACAGGTTTGGCCTCTGGGTGTAACATATAGGACACAGCCTTGGTGTGTGATGAAAAGACACCTGTTGTGGCTCTATTTTTCTCAGAATCCCTGTAGAGAAGACATGTCTGTCCCGTATCACAACACACTACTGGGCTCTGGTTGCTGAGACATTGTTTCCTACCAAGATCACACTCATTAGTACACACTATTACTACTCACACTTGTGCTTTCATCCCATGTTTTGCTGGCTGTGAGGGGGGGTGTATTTACCCTGTTATTTACACACGGTATACTGTCTCCATATCTGTACGTGTGATGATGATGATGATGGTTGGTTTTGTAGTCGTTGTTCAGATGTTGGTAGGCAGAGTTTGTCTATCCACTTTACCAGGGATCCATTTCACCCGTTGACCTGACACGCGATGTGTGTGTGTGTGTGTGTGTGTGTGTGTGTGTGTGTGTGTGTGTGTGTGTGTGTGTGTGTGTGTGTGTGTGTGTGTGTGTGTGTGTGTGTGTGTGTGTTGCCTGTGTCAATGTCATCTTATCAAAGTTGTGTTTCGGCAACAAATATATATAAAAAATACATCTGTCAATAATTGAGAACTCCCCAAACTGCCCTTATACAGTTAGTCAATCTGGTTCACCAAGGCAGACCTATTTAAGCCCACATAGCACCTGTGGGACGGTCATTAAGACTCGAACAGTTTACAGATGGTAGGCAATTAAGGTCACAGTTATGAAAACTTAGGACACGAAAGAGGCCTTTCTACTGACTTAAAAACAGCTGAAGAAAGATGCCCAGGGTCCCTGCTCATCTGCGTGGACGTGCCTTAGGCATGCTGCAAGGAGGCATGAGGACTGCAGATGTGCCCAGGGCAATAAATTGCAATGTCCGTACTGTGAGACGCCTAAGACAGCACTACAGGGAGACAGAATGGACAGCTGATCGTCCTCGCAGTGGCAGACCACATGTAACAACACCTGCAAAGGATCGGTACATCCGGACATCACCTGCGGGACAGGTACAGGATGGCAACAACAACGGCCCGAGTTACACCAGGAATGCACAATCCCTCCATCAGTGCTCAGACTGTCCGCAATAGGTTGAGAGAGGCTGGACTGAGGCCTTGTAGGCCTGTTGTAAGGCAGGTCCTCACCAGACATCACTGGCAACAACGTCGCCTATGGGCAGAAACCCACCATCACTGGACCAGACCGGACTGGCAAAAAGTGCTCTTCACTGACGAGTTGCGTTTTTTTCTCACCGGGGGGGAAGGTCGGATTCAAGTTTATCGTGGAAGGAATGAGCCTTACACCAAGCTCTGTACTCTGGAGCGGGATCGATTTGGAGGTGGAGGGTCCATCATGGTCTGGGGCGGTGTGTCACAGCATCATCGGACTGAGCCTGTTGTCATTGCAGGCAATCTCAACGCTGTGCGTTACAGGGAAGACATCCTCCTCCCTCATGTGGTACCCTTCCTGCAGGCTCATCCTGACATGACCCCCCAGCATGACAATGCCACCGGCCATACTGCTCGTTATGTGTGTGATTTCCTGCAAGACAGCAATGTCAGTGTTCTGCCGTGGCCAGCGAAGAGCCTGGATCTCAATCCCATTGAGCACGTCTGGGACCTATAGGATCAAATGGTGAGGGCTAGGGCCATTCCTCATAGAAATGTCTGGGAACTTGCAGGTGCCTTGGTGGAAGAGTGGAGTAACATCTCACAGCAAGAACTGGAAAATCTGGTGCAGTCCATGAGTAGATGCACTGCAGTACTTAATGCAGCTGGTGGCCACACCAGATACTGACTGTTACTTTTGATTTTTATCCCCCCTTTGTTCAGGGACACGTGATTCCATTTCTGTTAGTCACATGTCTGTGGAACGTGTTCAGTTCGTCCGTTGTTGAATCTTATGTTCATACAAATATTTACACGTTAAGTTTGCTGAAAATAAACGAGTTTGACAGTGAGAGGACATGTCTTTTTTTGCTAAGTTTATCTATCAATCTGTCCATCATGTAGAAAGCACCCCCAACATCTAGCTACATTTTGTTATTTTGATGCTTTTCAGGGCTCATCTGTACTAGTAGTGGCTTTTCTGCTGTTGTGATGTCATACACACACATGATGTCGCTAGACCTTAAAGGGATAGTTCACCCTGAAATGTTGATTTGTCTGATGTTTTCATATTTCAAATGTGGTCAATATATGTTTAGATCCTGCCATGTGAGTCAGGAGAAAGTTTGAGGCCTCAAACCCTGATGAATGGGATTGGTCGGCATTGACTAGGCCTGATTTTTATCACGGAACTATGGACTCCTGTTATTCTCTGGCAGAGTAATGGTTATGTAGAGAGGATGTTCGTCATACTGAACAGTAGGTGATCAGCGTTTCCCTCTAATTTAAACTATCTACAGCCATTGAGTGGCTGCTGCTAACATTCTGACTCAACTCCAGCCACTTTAATAATGGAAATTGATGTAAAAAATGTATCACTAGCCACTTTAAACAATGCCACTTAATATAATGTTTACATACCCTACATTACTCATCTCATATGTATATAATGTACTCTATATCATCTACTGCATCTTGCCTATGCCGTTCTGTACCATCACTCATTCATATATCTTTATTTACATATTCTTTATCCCTTTACACTTGTGTGTTTTAGGTAGTAGTTGTGGAATTGATAGTTTGGTTATTACTGCATTGCCAGAACTAGAAGCACAAGCATTTCGCAACACTCCCATTAACATCTGCTAACCATGTGTATGTGACAAATAAAATGTGATTTGATTTGAAACACTCCGGTGACGCTAACACCCAGTCTGGCTCAGATTTGTCACATCTTCATGACCACGTGAGGAAATAGCCTCTCAAGTGCATTCAACTCGTCATTCAAGCCTCGTGTGTATACACACTCATTCACTCACATACTGGCTTATTCTCAATCTTGAATACACATTTACATCAAGGTCAGTTGAGCAGGCAGACAAACAAACACTCATGAACATGTGCCCACACCCACCGCCTGTTTCCGCCTTTCACACTTTGAGTTTCCGTTGTACATTTGGGGGAGGGAGGACAAGGTCGTGTTGTTTCCTCTGCCAGTAGGAAAGAGTGACAGAAACAGGGAAAAGAGATGGAGAGGTTTTCATTATGAATAGTATTCCACAGACATATAGAAAGAGAACCAGTGTTGTGGTCGTGTGTGTGTTCACTATTAGAGTAGTATCACGGTAGGGAGATCAGTGAGTGTTTCCGGCTCAGGACTGTTGTGGTTGGGTGGACGCCCTAGCAGTGATGGTGACAGGACTGTTGTGGTTGGGTGGACGCTCTAGCAGTGATGGTGACAGGACTGTTGTGGTTGGGTGGACGCTCTAGCAGTGATGGTGACAGGACTGTTGTGGTTGGGTGGACGCTCTAGCAGTGATGGTGACAGGACTGTTGTGGTTGGGTGGACGCTCTAGCAGTGATGGTGACAGGACTGTTGTGGTTGGGTGGACGCCCTAGCAGTGATGGTGACAGGACTGTTGTGGTTGGGTGGACGCTCTAGCAGTGACGGTGACAGGACTGTTGTGGTTGGGTGGACGCTCTAGCAGTGATGGTGACAGGACTGTTGTGGTTGGGTGGACGCTCTAGCAGTGATGGTGACAGGACTGTTGTGGTTGGGTGGACGCCCTAGCAGTGATGGTGACAGGACTGTTGTGGTTGGGTGGACGCTCTAGCAGTGACGGTGACAGGACTGTTGTGGTTGGGTGGACGCTCTAGCAGTGATGGTGACAGGACTGTTGTGGTTGGGTGGACGCTCTAGCAGTGACGGTGACAGGACTGTTGTGGTTGGGTGGACGCCCTAGCAGTGATGGTGACAGGACTGTTGTGGTTGGGTGGACGCTCTAGCAGTGATGGTGACAGGACTGTTGTGGTTTCTACACCCAGTCTACCATGAGTCAGATACAACACAAAGTAGAGTGGAGGAGAGGAAAGAAGAGGAGGGCAGAGAAGAGGCCAGGTCAGGCAGGTGTGAGTGACAAGCAGCCACACTCGATGATGTGCAGCACTGTGTACGCCTTAATAACAGTAGAAACAGAACCAGACTGATGTACAGATGGATCCCAAATACATCCCTAAGCTACAGACCAAGAACTAAAAGACCGAACACAAGTAGGCCTCACTAATCCTCTTTCCTCTTCCACAACACGCCTTCTAGAACACTCTTCACCTGAGAACGCCTGACAGGGCTAGAGGCAACTCCTCTCCCCCCGTTGGAGTTGGAATGAATATTCATGTCTTGCCCTGCAACTAAACAGTATTTCTGTGACTTAGCTATTGGCCCAAATGTTGGGTTTTTATGTGCTGCCTACTGTGTGCTGCCTAAACTCACAGAAATAAGTGAACATTTAGACTGAGAGCATAGCCTTTCTGAACGTGCTGTCCTCTGTGTCCTCATCTCAGTCCATCAGTATGGGGCGGCAGGGTACCATAGTGGTTAGAGCGTTGGACTAGTAACCAAAAGGTTGCAAGTTCGAATCCCCGAGCTGACAAGGTACAAATCTGTCGTTCTGGCCGTCATTGAAAATAAGAATTTGTTCTTAACTGACTTGCCTAGTTAAATAAAGGTAAAAAATAAAAAATGTCTGTGCTCCACGGACCTCCAGGCTAACTCCCTTCTCCCTGGTCTCCCCCCTCTCCTCCCCAGGGTTTGCCTTTCCAGACTGGGCCTACAAACCTGAGTCGAGCCCCGGCTCGCGACAGATCCAGCTGTGGCACTTCATTCTGGAGCTGCTGAGGAAGGAGGAGTACCATGATGTCATCGCCTGGCAGGGGGACTATGGAGAGTTTGTCATCAAGGACCCTGACGAGGTGGCCCGGTTATGGGGGGCCCGCAAGTGCAAACCCCAGATGAACTACGACAAGCTGAGCAGGGCACTCCGGTAAGGAAACTCAATAACACCAAGCGTGTCCTGCTCCATGTGCTGTTTACACACGGATCCTAATGCACATGGCTGTCTTATGGCAGTGATCCAGGCCCCAATTCCTCTCCAAGCTCGGGCTTCGGCCCCAGATATAGGTTTATTGTTACGTTGTGCACGTCTGCTTGACATAAGCTGACTGTTATGACTATGACACCAGCTCTAGCCCCTAAAGCACTGTATACTGTAGGCCTATCGTATTGGCACTGACCCTGACCCTATACACTGTATACTGTAGGCCTATCGTATTGGCACTGACCCTGACCCTATCTCCCAATACACTGTATACTGTAGGCCTATCGTATTGGCACTGACCCTGACCCTATCTCCCAATACACTTTATACTGTAGGCCTATTGTATTGGCACTGACCCTGACCCTATCTCCCAATACACTGTATACTGTAGGCCTATCGTATTGGCACTGACCCTATCTCCCAATACACAGTTTTGGCAGTGACCAGAAAGCACATGGACTCTGACACCATCTCAAACCCCATATTCCTGCCATGGCGGGTGATAATATTGCCCATGAAATGGCAGTGACTAAACAAAAAAGACTGTTCACTCAAACACCCCAAACACAAGACCCGTATACTGTTATGGCATTGACCTCCATGGCTTCCCCATACACTGTATAACCACTACTCTGACCACATATAGCCTATCACATGTCAATCACCCATACGCCATATAACCGCTACTCTGACCACATATAGCCTATCACATGTCAATCACCCATATACACTGTATAAAAGGGATGAGCATGACAATTTACCAAAGCCTGTGGGCTCTCCTTCTCCGTGGTCAACGAATATTTAAACGTGTTAACCCTCACAAGGCTGCCGGACAAGACGTTATCCCTAGCCGCGTCCTCACAGCATGCGCCGACCAGCTGTCTGGAGTGTTTACCAACATATTCAATCAATCCCTATCCCAGTCTGTTGTCCCCACATGCTTCAAGATGGCCATTATTGTTCCTGTTCCCAAGAAAGTCATTTAGTTCAGTTACCTTAGCTATCGCCCCGTAGCACTCACCTCCTTCATCATGAAGCGCTTTCAGAGACTAGTCAAGGATCATATCACCTCCACCCTACCTGACACCCCAGACCCACTCCAATTTGCTTACCGCCCCAATAGGTCCACTGACGATACAATCGCCATCACATTGCCCTAGCCCATCTGGACAAGAGGAATACCTAAGTAAGAGTGCTGTTCATTGACTACAGCTCAGCATTTAATACCCTCCAACTGGGTCCTGGACTTTCTGACGGGCTGCCTCTAGGTGATGAATGAAGAAAACAACATCTTCACCCCGCTGATCCCCAACACTGGGGCCCCACAAGGGTGCATTCTCAGCCCTCTCTGTACTCCTGTTCACCCATGACTGCGTGGCTATGCACCCTTCCAACTCAATCATCAAGTTTGCAGATGACACAACGGTAGTGGGCTTGATTAACAACAATGACGAGACCAATTATAGGGAGGCGGTGAGGGCTCTGGGAGTGTAGTTTCAGGAAAATAACCTCTCACTCAATTTCAACAAAACAAAGGAGATGATCGTGGACTTCAGGAAACAGAAAAGGGAGCACCGTTCCCATCCACATCGACGGGACAGTAGTGGAGAAGGTGGAAAGTTTTAAGTTCCTCAGCGTACACATCACGGACAAACTGAAATGGTCCACCCGCACAGACAGCTTGGTGTGAAGAAGGCGCAACAGCGCCTCTTCAACCTCAGGAGGCTGAAGAAATTTGGCCTGTCACCTAAAAACACTCACAAACTTTTATAGATGCACAATCGAGAGCATCCTGTCAGGCTTGTATCACCGCCTGGTATGGCAACTGCACCACCCTCAACTGCAAGGCTCTCCAGAGGGTAGTGCGGTCTGCACAACGCATCACCGGTGTCACAAATCAAAACAAATGTATTTATATAGCCCTTCGTACATCAGCTGATATCTCAAAGTGATGTACAGAAACCCAGCCTAAAACCCCAGCAAGCATTGCAGGTGTAGAAGCACAGTGGCTAGGAATAACTCCCTAGAAAGGCCAAAACCTAGGAAGAAACCTAGAGAGGAACCAGGCTATGAGGGGTGGCCAGTCCTCTTCTGGCTGTGCCGGGTGGAGATTATAACAGAACATGGCCAAGATGTTCAAACATTCATAAATGACCAGCATGGTCAAATAATAATAATCACAGTAGTTGTTGAGGGTGAAAACAGGTCAGCACCTCAGGAGTTCATGTCAGTTGGCTTTTCATAGCCGATCATTGAGAGTATCTCTACCGCTCCTGCTGTCTGTTCTAGAGTAGAAGTCGACCGATTAATCTGAATGGCCGATTAATTAGGGACGATTTCAAGTTTTCATAACAATCAGAAATCGTTATTTTTGTGCGTCAATTTTTTTTTTACACCTTTATTTAATCTTTATTTAACTAGGCAAGTCAGTTCAGAACACATTCTTATTTTCAATGACTGCCTAGGAACAGTGGGTTAACTGCCTCGTTCAGGGAGACTGTTATGCGAATGCAGTAAGCCAAGGTAAGTTGCTAGCTAGCAGTAAACTTCTCTTATAAACATTCATTCAAACAGCACTTTCGTGCGATTTTCCAGCAGCTCTTCGTTGTGCGTCAAGTATTGCGCTGTTTATGACTTCAAGCCTATCAACTCCCGAGATGAGGCTGGAGTAACCGAAGTGAAATGGCTAGCTAATTAGCGCGCGCTAATAGCGTTTCAAATGTCACTCGCTCTGAGTCTTGGAGTGGTTGTTCCCCTTGCTCTGCATGGTTAACGCTGCTTCGAGGGTGGCTGTTGTCGTTGTGTTCCTGGTTCGAGCCCAGGTGAGGAGCGAGGAGAGGGACTGAAGCTATACTTTTATACTGGCAATAATAAAGTGTCTATCAGAACATCCAATAGTAAAAGGTTAATGAAAAGTCCTATAATAACTACAACCTAAAACTTCTTACCTGGGAATATTGAAGAATCATGTTAAAAGGAACCACCAGCTTTCATATGTTGCAGCAAAGAGTCATCATTCCAGGTAGTCCAGGAGGGAGAGAGGGAGAGAGACCTAGCCCCCCCGACACATGGAAGAGCACCAGTAAGCCAGTGACTCAGCCCCTGTACTAGGGTTAGAGGCAGAGAATCCCAGTGGAGAGAGGTGCACCGGCCAGGGCGGTTCGTTGCCCCAGAGCCTTTCCGTTCACCTTCACACTCCCGGGCCAGTCTACACTCAATCATAGGACCCACTGAAGAGATGAGTCTTCAGTAAAGACTTAAAGGTCGAGACCGAGTCTGCGTCTCTCACATGGGTAGGCAGACCATTCCATAAAAATCGAGCTCTATAGGACAAAGCCCTGCCTCCAGCTGTTTGCTTAGAAATTCTAGGGACAACGTACGTGTAGGTATGTAGGGCAGGACCAAATCGGAAAGATAGGTAGGAGCAAGCCCATGTAATACTTTGTAGGTTAGCAGTAAAACCTTGAAATCAGCTAATGCCTTAACAGGAAGCCAGTGTAGGGAGGCTAGCAGTGTAGGGAGTAATATGATACAATTGTTTGGTTCTAGTCAGGATTCTAGCAGCCGTATTTAGTGAAGTTACTTACTGAAGTTTATTTAGTGCTTTATCCGGGTAGCCGGAAAGTAGAGCATTGCAGTAGTATAACTTAGAAGTGACAGAAGCATGGATTAATTTTTCTGCATCATTTTTGGACAGAAATGTCTGATTTTTGCAATGTTACCTAGATGGAAAAAAGCTATCCTTGACACAGTCTTGATATGCTCGTCAAAAGAGAGATCAGGGTCCAGAGTAACTCCGAGGTCCTTCACATTTTTATTTGAGACGACTGTACAGCCATCAAGATTAATTGTCAGATTCAACAGAAGATCTCTTTGTTTCTTGGGACCTAGAACTAGCATCTCTATTTTGTCCGAGTTTGGAAGTAGAACGTTTGCAGCCATCCACTTCATTATGTCTGAAACACAGGCTTCCAGGAAGGGCAATTTTGGGGTTTCACCATGTTTCATCGAAATGTACAGCCGTGTGTCATCCGCATAGCGGTGAAAGTTAACATTATGTTTTCGAATGACATCCCCAAGAGGTAAAATATATAGTGAAAAGAATAGTAGTCCCAAAACGGAACTCTGAGGAACACCGAAATTTGATTTGTCAGAGGACAGTTGATTTGTCAGAGGACATACCATCCACAGAGACAAACTGATATCGTTCCGACAGATAAGATCTGAACTAGGCCAGAACTTGTCCTTGTTGGCCAATTTGGGTTTCCAATCTCTCCAAAAGAATGTGATGATCGATGGTATCAAAAGCCGCACTAAGGTCTAGGAGCACGAGGACAGATGCAGAGCCTCGGTCTGACGTCATTATAAGGTAATTTACCACCTTCACGAGTGCAGTCTCAGTGCTATGATGGGGTCTAAAACCAGACTGAAGCATTTCATATACATCGTTTGTCTTCAGGAAGGCAGTGAATTGCTGCGCAACAGCTTTTTCAAAACATTTTGAGAGGAATGGGAGATTCGATATAGGCCGATAGTTTAAAAAAATATTTTCTGGCTCAGGGTTTGGCTTTTTCAAGAGAGGCTTTATTACTGCCACTTTTAGTGAGTTTAGTACACATCCGGTGGATAGTGAGCTGTTTATTATGTTCAACATAGGAGGGCCAAGCACAAGAAGAAGCTCTTTCAATAGGTTAGTTGGAATAGGGTCCAGTATGCAGCTTGAAGGTTTAGAGGCCATGGCTATTTTCATCAATGTGTCAAGAGATATGTATTAAAAAAGTTGAGTGTCTTCCTTGATCCTATGTCCTGGCAGAGTTCTGCAGACTCGGGACAACTGAGCTTTGGAGGAATACGCAGATTTAAAGAGGAGTCCGTAATTTGCTTTTTAATGATCATGATCTTTTCCTCAAGGAAGTTTATGAATTGTTTTACTGCTGAAGTGAAAGCAATCCTCTCTTGGGGAATGCTGCTTTTTAAGGTAGCTTTACGACAGCCATCAAAAATACATTTTGGATTCTTCTTATTTTCCTCAATTAAGTTGGAAAAATAGGATGATCGAGCAGCAGTGAGGGCTCTTCGATGCTGCAAGGTACCGTCTTTCCAAGCTAGTTGGAAGACTTAGTTTGGTGTGGCGCCATTTCCGTTCCAATTTTCTGGAAGCTTCCTTCAGAGCTCGGGTATTTTCTGTATACCAGCGAGCTAGTTTGTTATGACAAATGTTTTTAGTGTGACTGCATTTAGGGTATTGCGCAAGGTTAAATTGAGTTCCTCAGTTATGTGGTTAACTGATTTTTGTCCTCTGACATCCTTGGGTAGGCAGAGGGAGTCTTGAAGGGCATCAAGGAATCTTTGGATTGTCTGAGAATTTATAGCATGACTTTTGATGATCCTTGGTTGGGGTCTGAGCAGATTATTTGTTGCGATTGCAAACGTAATAAAATGGTGGTCCGATCATCCAGGAAGGCCATAAAGATCATCAAGGACAACAACCACCCGAGCCACTGCCTGTTCACCCCGCTATCATCCAGAAGGCGAGGTCAATACAGGTGCATCAAAGCTGTGACCGAGAGACTGAAAAACAGCTTCTATCTCAAGGCCATCAGACTGTTAAACAGCCACCACTAACATAGAGAGTCTGCTGCCAACATACAGACTCATATCTCTGGCCACTTTAAGAAATGAACTTTATAAAGGTATCAATTGTCACCTTAAATAACGCCACTTTAATAATGTTTACATATCCTACATTACTCATCTCATATGTATATACTGCTCTATACCATCCATCTACTGCATCTTGTCTATGCCTATCGTTAGTCACTTTAAATAAGGCCATTTTAATAATGTTTACATATCCTATATCACTCATCTCATCTTGCCTATGCCGCACGGCCATCGTTAATCCATATATGTACATATTCTTATTCATCCCTTACATTTGTGTGTGAGGTTGTTGTTGTGAATTTATTAGATTACTTGTTAGATATCACTGCATTTCGCTACCCTCGCAATAACATCTCTGTATGTGACCAATAACATTTGATTTGATTTGAAGTTGAGTACTCAAACTGACGTCAACCCAATCTTTACCAGAGATTCAATTTTTTTCCCAATACTGTAAATCTATTTGGTCAAAATGTTCTCTTGAAGACAACGTTAATTTGCTTTGACTAATGTTCTATTTGTACATGTGCATTTGCGGGACACAACAAAAAAGAAACCAAGCCAAGCATCACACAATGCTGCTCCCTAAATTCCCCTTCTTAGAAATAATGTTCCAACAATGAGCTGCAGTTTGGGAATAAATTAGTCATTTTCCGCTTAGGGTAATTTGCGGTTGTCACTGGTTACCACCGCCACAAAGTCAAAATTGTCTATATTGTAAAAATTCATGTTAACAACAATTTTAATCAAGTCTAGGCCTCCTGGACAAAACTCATCCTCATGCAGTGTTCAATGTAGTATTAATCAATTTAGAAAATTCCAAGGAACAGGCATAATACACTAAATCCAACGTCTGTATATCAAAAATAAGATTTTGGTTTGTAACCCTGAAAAATGTAGACCAATTTCAAATGATCACTCTGAGAATAACTGTTCCAGATGGGAGATGCTAATCACTTGGCACCATTCTGTTATTTTATTCTGTTATAATAGATGAGGGTTTTAAAATTTTAAAATAGATGTCTTGACTGTGATATGGGCTTGGAAATAAGAGCGTCTTATCTGCTAAATTAACAAATCAACGCTGTGCTATTGCACGGCCATAGGGTTCTACAGGCAAACGCCACATTGCTGACGTTACTACCCTTTTCCAGATTGTGTTCCACGATATAATATAACCTGACGATATTATAGTTTCAATAAATGAATCTTAAATGGCACTTGTTTTTTTTATTGAATGAATATATATATATATATGTGAGGCAATTTAGCAATTAGGATTCGTTATCCGTAATGGTTATGATAAATTAGGTTGCTCACTGTTGGCATAAACAGAAGATAAATGTGCACATATTTGTTTCCTTGATCTAAAAATAGTACTCGAACGAGAAAAATATTATGCGAGAACTGGAACAATCAAAAAGGTCAATTGTACTAGTCTGACCACATGCAGCCTATCACATGTGACTCTGAAGGCCATCATTTATGGACACCAACTCAGGTCCCATATAGCCTTCTGTTATGGCACCGACCCTAACACCCATTAGGGCCTCACCGTTACGGCAATGACCCCCATACACTGGAACACCAATTCAAGCTATTTTCGTAATGACCCTAGGCTTACTGTTAGGTCTGTGACCCTGTAGTGTAACGAGCCAGTAATCCATCCATCCAGGCCTCAGGCTGTACAGTATCATCCCCCAGGCGGCTCACTGCTTAGCCTGGATTCGTCACACACTCTGTCCTGATCTCCCTCACAGCCACACATACTCACCGTAACACACAACTCACTCACTGATAACAACACAACAGACTTTGACATTCACTTTGGATGGATCTGTACAGTCTAGAATAATACACAGGTGACACATTGCAATGCAATTGCTTCACTCAGGACAGAATAGGAGCCATAACCTGAGAGAACTACACAGTTCAACAGCCAAGTATCTAACCTAACCAGTCACCGCTGACTGTTAGAATGGGCTGGCTTGTAGTCTCTTGTATTTCTGACTTCACAAAACAGAGATTAGACTAAGCACTGATAAACCACACATAATCTGGAAGCAGTGAGAAGAGCGATGGGGTCGCCCTGTTTAGGGTGGGGGCTTACGTAAGGTCTCTACTGTGGTGTGATTAACATGGTGACTGTTGCAGATGGGGTCTGATGAGGACAGGCTGGTTTAACACACTAATTGCAAATCGCAGTTTAGAGGGGAGTGTTTTCCTTTTGTATTAATTCCTCATTGAATAAGTCCTTTTGGGTCTTAATACATTTTAACGATGTGAGATCCACCTCCTTCCTTCTCCTCCTCGCCTCTGCCCTCCACTTCTTCCTTATTCTCTCCTCACACTACCCCATTCTTCTCTTCCTCTCATCCTCTCCTCACCCCTTCTCCACATTTCCTCTGGTTTCATCCTCCTTGTAGTCTATGGATAGTGTCCAGGCCTGTAGAGTCACAGTATTGGAACAGATATGAAGCTTAGCTCACCAGTAAGTCCTTATTTATTTATATTCACACTACTGTTCAAAGTTTGGGGTCACTTAGAAATGTCTTTGCAGTACCCCCAAAACACCAGTCTCAACGTCAACAGTGAAGAGGCGACTCCAGGATGCTGGCCTTCTAGGCAGCTTTGCATATAAAAAGCCATATCGCAGACTGGCCAATAAAAATAAAAGATTAAGATGGGCAAAGAACACAGACACAGGACAGAGGAACTCTGCCTAGAAGGCCAGCATCCCGGAGTCGCCTCTTCACTTTTGACGTTGAGACTGGTGTTTTGCGGGTACTGTTTAATGAAGCTGCCAGTTGAGGACTTGTGAGGCATCTGTTTCTCAAGCTAGACACTCTAATGTACTTGTCCTCTTGCTCAGTTGTGTACCGGGGCCTCCCACTCCACTTTCTATTCTGGTTGGAGACAGTTTGCGCTGTTCTGTGAAGGGAGTGGTACACAGATCTTCAGTTTCTTGGCAATTTCTCACATGGAATCACCTTCATTCAGAAGAAAGTTATTTGTTTCTGGCTATTTTGAGCCTGTAATCGAACCCACAATGCTGATGCTCCAGATACTCAACTGGTCTAAAGAAGGCCAGTTTTATTGCTTCTTTAATCAGTACAACAGTTTTCAGCTGTACTAACATAATTGCTAAATGGTTTTCTAATGATTAATTAACAGTTTAAATTGATAAACTTAGATTAGCTAACACAACGTGCCAGGAGTGATGGTTGCTGATAATGGGCCTCTGTACGCCTGTGTAGATATTCCATAAAACAATCTGCCGTTTCCAGCTACCCTAGTCTTTTACAACTTTAACAATGTCTACGCTGTATTTCTGATCATTTTGATGTTATTTTAATGCACAAAACATTTGCTTTTCTTTCAAAAACATGACATTTCGAAGCGATCCCAAACTTTTGTGTGTAAAAGATATATATAGATAGATATAGGTAGGTCGGTCGGTCGGTCGACTGGTATCCGAAAGGTTGGAAGATCGAATCCCTGGGCTGACAAGGTAAAAATCTGTCATCTGCCCCTGAACAAGGCAGTTAACCCACTGTTCCTAGGACGTCATTGAAAATAAGAATTTGTTCTTAACTGACTTGCCTAGTTTAATAAAGGTAAAACAAAATATTGTGTAATATATATATATATACATATGGCTACGGTATATGTAACCTTACAACTTCAACTGTGTGTGTGTGTGTGTGTATATCTATATATATATATGTGTATATATATGTGTATATCTATATATATATATATATATACACAAATACATTTAAACTCAGTTTTTCACAATTTCTGACATTTAATCCTCGTAAACATTCCTTGTCTTAGGTCAGTTAGGATCACCACTTTATTTTAAGAATGTGAAATGTCAGAATAATAGTAGAGAGAATTTTTTTATTTCAGCTTTTATTTCTTCCATCACATTCCCAGTGGGTCAGAAGTTACCATATACTCAATTAGTATTTGGTAGCATTGCCTTTACATTTTTTAAGTTGGGTCAAATGTTTTTGGTAGCCTTGCACAAGCTTCCCACAATAAGTTGGGTGAATTTTGGCCCATTCCTCCTGACAGAGCTGGTGTAACTGAGTCAGGTTTGTAGGCCTCCTTGCTCACACACACTTGTTCAGTTCTGCCCACAAATCTTTTATAGGATTGAGGTCAGGGCTTTGTGATGGCCACTCCAATACCTTGACTTTGTTGTCCTTAAGCCATTTTGCCACAACTTTGGAAGTATGCTTGGGGTCATTGTCCATTTGGAAGACCCATTTGCGACCAAGCTTTAACTTCCTGACTGATGTCTTGAGATGTTGCTTCAATGTATCCACATAATTTTCCATCCTCATGATGCCATCTATTTTGTGAAGTGCACCAGTCCCTCCTGCAACAAAGCACCCTCACAACATGATGCTGCCACATTCTTCACGGTTAGGATGGTGTTCTTCGGCTTGCAAGACTCCCCCTTTATCCTCCCCTTTATCCTCCAACCATAACAATGGTCATTATGGCCAAACAACTATTGTTGTTTCATCATACCAGAGGACATTTCTCCAAAAAGTACGATCTTTGTCGCCATGTGCAGTTGCAAACCGTAGTCTGGCTTTTTTATGGCAGTTTTGTAGCAGTGGCTTCTTCCTTTCTGAGTGGACTTTCAGGTTATGTCAATACAGGACTTGTTTTACTGTGGATATAGATAGTTTTGTACCTGTTTCCTCCAGCTTCTTCACAAGGTCCTTTGCTGCTGTTCTGGGATTGATTTGCACTTTTCGCACCAAAGTACATTCACCTATAGGAGACAGAATGCGTCTCCTTCCTGAGAGGTATAATGCCTGCGTGGTCCCAGATTTGTGGAGGTCTACAATTTATTTTGTGAGGTCTTGGCTGATTTATTTTGATTTCCCCATGATGTCAAGCAAAGAGGCACTGAGTTTGAAGGTAGGCCTTGAAATACATCCACAGGTGCACCTCAAATTGACTCAAATGATGTCAATTAGCCTATCAGAAGCTTCTAAAGCCGTGATATCATTTTCTGGAATTTTCCACGCTGTTTAAAGGCACAGTCAACTTAGTGTATGTAAACTTCTGACCCACTGGAATTGTGATACAGTGAATTATAAGTGAAATAATCTGTCTGTAAACAAAAATGACTTGTGCCATGCACAAAGTAGATGTCTTAACCGACTTGCCAAAACTATAGTTTGTTAACTTCCTGACTCTACCCATCCCGTTAGCGGAATAATTGTCATCAACAACCGCTGAATTGCATAGCGCCACATTCAAATAATATTACTAAAAATATTTATATTCATGAAATCACAAGTGCAATATAGCAAAACACAGCTTAGCATTTTGTTAATCCACCTGTCGTGTCAGATTTTGAAAATATTATTTACAGCGAAAGCAATCCAAGCGTTTGTGTAAGATTATCGATCACTAGACAAAACATTATGAACACCAAGCATCAAAGTAGCTTGGTCACGAAAATCAGAAAAGCAATCAAATGAATTGCTTACCTTTGATGATCTTTGGATGTTTTCAATCACGAGACTTCCAGTTACACAATAAATGTTCATTTTGTTCCATAAAGATGATTTTATATCCAAAATACCTGAGTTTTTTTGGCGTGTTATGTTCAGAAATCCACAAGCTCGAGCGGTCACTACAAGGCAGACGAAAATTCCAAATAGTATCTGGAATGTCCACAGAAACATGTCAAACGTTTTTTATAATCAATCCTCAGGTTTAAAAAAATATATATAATCTATAATATACCAACCGGCATTGTCTCTTTTTCAGTAGGAGAGGGAGAGACAATGGCTGCCCCACTGTGTTGCGCAAGCAAAACTCATGCGAACACCTGACGCAATGTTATCTTTCTCGCTAATTTTTATAAATAAAAGCCTGAAACTATGTCTAAAGACTGACACCTTGAGGAAGCGATAGGAAAATGAATCTGGTTGATATCCCTTTAAATGGAGCGAAGGAAGGCTATGGAACATGGAGCTTTCAAAATAGATTTGTTAATTTTGCAGATAAGACGCTCTTATTTCCAAGCCCTTGGTTTGATTTTCCTCATGTTTCGCCTGCGATATCAGTTCTGTTATACTCACAGACAATATTTTGACAGTTTTGGAAACTTTAGAGTGTTTTCTATCCTAATCTGTCAATGATATGCATATTCTAGCATCTGGTGCTGAGAAATAGCCCGTTTACTTTGGGAACGTTATTTTTCCAAACATAAAAATAGTGCCACCTAGCTTCAAGAGGTTAACAAGCAATTTGTGGAGTGGTAGAAAAATGAGTTTTAATGACTCCAACTTAAGTGTATGTAAACTTCCGACTTCAACTGTATGTATGTATATAGATAGATTTTGGACACACCTACTCATTCCAGGGTTTTCTATATTTTTACTAATTATTTTCTACATTCATCGCAGCCTTCCTCCTCTTTCACTCTTTTCCTCTTTGTATCTTTCTCTCTCACCATCTTTCCCCCTGTAGCGTGTCTCTCTCCCTCATATCTCTGACCTTATCTCACACACTTTCATTTTTCTATCCTTGTGGGGACTGAAAATTTACCTATTTTCTCTAACCTTACCACCTAACCCTACTAACCTAAACCTAATTGTAACCCTAAACCAAACCCCTAAGCTTAAAATAGCCTTTGTCCCTCTGGATAGAAGCGCGCACACACACGCACGCACGCACGCACGCACGCACGCACGCACGCACACGCACGCACGCACGCACGCACGCACACACGCACGCACGCACGCACGCACGCACACACACACACACACGCACGCACGCACACACACACACACACTGTGTGAGTGTGAATTTCACAGTGGCTGTGGGAGCAGGAGACAGGAATGATGCAGGGAGTCACGTGTCCTCTTGGAGAGTCAACTCACAGGCACACTGGATTACAATATTATTCCTGATAAGGGGAAATCACCATGTGCACACTATACAGGAAACTGTAAGATCATGGGCCTGGGTGATTGAAGTGCAGGGTCTTGAAAACATGCCTTTGAACTGTGTGCGCGAGAGAGTGTGTGTAAGTTAACTCCAGCTGAAGTCCTGGGTACCACACTGACTTTGGTCTCCAGATTTCTCCCATATGTGTGGAGCAAGGTGGCCCTCTCTGTCATGTGTTCCATATGGGGATGGTTGCTACAATGTGTGTTTTATTGGTCTTTAGTGCCATCAATCCTCTTACCACATTACTATTGATGTGAATCTCGAGAGGGTTTGTTGTGGTGACAGACACATGGTGACAGACCCATGGCCTCACATACCGCTCGCGTGTGTGTGTGTGTTGGAATGGGACAAAGTGTCAAATGGAGATGATTTATTTATTGTGTGAGTGAAATGTATGAACAGTACTTTATTGGAGATATTAATCACAGTGATAGAGCGACTGGTTCACAGCACTTGGAGGTAAACCCATCCCATAGACATTATTGTGCTCTGTAGCCCCAGTGTGGATCCCCTCTCCACCCAGTGCTCAGAGAGAAAGAGGGGTGGAGAGGGAGAGTAGACAATGGCATCAGTGTACTGGTTGGAGGGCTATGGGAGTAAACCAAGATGGCAGTCGCACAGTAAAGCCCTGGGTCTCTCTCTCTCTCTGGTCCCAGTACCATGTTGTGGTCTGGGCCTCTGATGGGGTCATGATGTTGACTGTTAGCAGCTCATACAGGTCAGAGGTTAGAGGTACCATTCACCACAGCTGGTAAAGATTACCATCAGGCGCCGTAGGATACCCCTGCGCTGTCTCTCACACACACCGACCGTGTTCACTCCGTGTGTGTTTGATTGAGCAGGACTGCTGTGACACCACTGTTACTAGGTCAGGAGTCCCGGCCTTACAACAGAGCCTATTGTATAGAGAGAACTAGGGAGAGGAGGGCGGGTGACTGTATGAGTTTGTGTTAAGTGTGTTGTACATTTATTGTCCTGTGTGTGTGTTTGTACACATCTCATTGTCCAGGATATAATGATTCTTTTATTTGCTGTGCGGGCAGAACACACATGAGCGGCACACACCCAGAGTACACTTGACCACACGCTTGCGCCCACAGAGCATGTGACCGACCTAATCAGACTCCAGCTAGATCCTCATCTACACACACACACACACACACACACACACACACACACACACACACACACACACACACACACACACACACACACACACACACACACACACACACACACACTTAGAGCATGTGACCAGCCTAACCAGACCCCCAGCCAGACCCTCATCATTACTTACACACACTACAGTTCAGTCATCCACTGGTCACACAAACCAAGTTTTCCAGTAATGTTCAGTCTCACGTGCATAAAGCCACACACCTGAGTGTAAGCAGCTGGTGTGACGAGAGGCAGAAAATGGAGGGCGTTGTAATCCTGACTTCCTGTTAGTCAGTGCCTAGTTACTGCACTACAATGTGTGTGTCTGTGCCTGTCTGTGTGGAGAGAGAGGGAGCCAGAGAGCAGTTATATGACAATAGATTGTGTGTGTATAGAGAGCAGCTATATGACAATAGATGGTCTGTATATGGAGAGCAGATATATGACAATAGATTGTGTGTGTATAGAGAGCAGCTATATGACAATAGATGGTGTGTATATGGAGAGCAGATATATGACAATAGATTGTGTGTGTATAGAGAGCAGCTATATGACAATAGATGGTGTGTATAGAGAGAGCAGCTATATGACAATAGATGGTGTGTGTATGGAGAGAGCAGCTGTATGACAATAGATGGTGTGTGTGTGTATATGGAGAGCAAATATGTGACAATAGATGGTGTGTGTATGGAGAGAGCAGCTATATGACAATAGATGGGGTGTGTATAGAGAGCAGTTATATGACAATAGATGGTGTGTGTAGAGAGAGCGGCTATATGACAATAGATCAAATCAAATCAAATTTTATTTGTCACATACACATGGTTAGCAGATGTTAATGCGAGTGTAGCGAAATGCTTGTGCTTCTAGTTCCGACAATGCAGTAATAACCAACAAGTAATCTAACTAACAATTCCAAAACTACTGTCTTATACACAGTGTAAGGGGATAAAGAATAAGGATATATGAATGAGTGATGGTACAGAGCAGCATAGGCAAGATACAGTAGATGGTATCGAGTACAGTATATACATATGAGATGAGTATGTAAACAAAGTGGCATAGTTAAAGTGGCTAGTGATATATGTATTACATAAGGATGCAGTCGATGATATAGAGTACAGTATATACGTATGCATATGAGATGAATAATGTAGGGTAAGTAACATTATATAAGGTAGCATTGTTTAAAGTGGCTAGTCATATATTTACATCATTTCCCATCAATTCCCATTATTAAAGTGGCTGGAGTTGAGTCAGTGTGTTGGCAGCAGCCACTCAATGTTAGTGGTGGCTGTTTAACAGTCTGATGGCCTTGAGATAGAAGCTGTATTTCAGTCTCTCGGTCCCAGCTTTGATGCACCTGTACTGACCTCGCCTTCTGGATGATAGCGGGGTGAACAGGCAGTGGCTCGGGTGGTTGTTGTCCTTGATGATCTTTATGGCCTTCCTGTAACATCGTAGGTGTCCTGGAGGGCAGGTAGTTTGCCCCCGGTGATGCGTTGTGCAGACCTCACTACCCTCTGGAGAGCCTTACGGTTGAGGGCGGAGCAGTTGCCGTACCAGGCGGTGATACAGCCCGCCAGGATGCTCTCGATTGTGCATCTGTAGAAGTTTGTGAGTGCTTTTGGTGACAAGCCGAATTTCTTCAGCCTCCTGAGGTTAAAGAGGCGCTGCTGCGCCTTCTTCACGATGCTGTCTGTGTGAGTGGACCAATTCAGTTTGTCTGTGATGTGTATGCCGAGGAACTTAACTTGCTACCCTCTTCACTACTGTTCCATCGATGTGGATAGGGAGGTGTTCCCTCTGCTGTTTCCTGAAGTCCACAATCATCTCCTTAGTTTTGTTGACGTTCAGTGTGAGGTTATTTTCCTGACACCACACTCCGAGGGCCCTCACCTCCTCCCTGTAGGCCGTCTCGTCGTTGTTGGTAATCAAGCCTACCACTGTTGTGCCGTCCGCAAACTTGATGATTGAGTTGGAGGCGTGCGTGGCCACGCAGTCGTGGGTGAACAGGGAGTACAGGAGAGGGCTCAGAACGCACCCTTGTGGGGCCCCAGTGTTGAGGATCAGCGGGGAGGAGATGTTGTTGCCTACCCTCACCACCTGGGGGCGGCCCGTCAGGAAGTCCAGTACCCAGTTGCACAGGGCGGGGTCGAGACCCAGGGAGAGAGAGGGGAGAAAGAGGTCAGAGCATAGGGTAGGGCAGTGTGAGCAGAACCAGCGGTGTCGTTTGACTTAGCAAACGAGGATCGGATGTCGTCGACCTTCTTTTCAAAATGGTTGACGAAGTCATCTGCAGAGAGGAGGAGGGGGGGGGGGGAGGAGGATTCAGGAGGGAGGAGAAGGTGGCAAAGAGCTTCCTAGGGTTAGAGGCATAAGCTTGGAATTTAGAGTGGTAGAAAGTGGCTTTAGCAGCAGAGACAGAAGAGGAAAATGTAGAGAGGAGGGAGCGAAAGGATGCCAGGTCCGCAGGGAGGCGAGTTTTCCTCCATTTCCGCTCGGCTGCCCGGAGCCCTGTTCTGTGAGCTCGCAATGAGTCGTCGAGCCACGGAGCGGGAGGGAGGACCGAGCCGGCCTGGAGGATAGGGGGCATAGAGAGTCAAAGGATGCAGAAAGGGAGGAGAGGAGGGTTGAGGAGGCAGAATCAGGAGATAGGTTGGAGAAGGTTTGAGCAGAGGGAAGAGATGATAGGATGGAAGAGGAGAGAGTAGCGGGGGAGAGAGAGCGAAGGTTAGGACGGCGCGATACCATCCGAGTAGGCGCAGTGTGGGAAGTGTTGGATGAGAGCGAGAGGGAAAAGGATACAAGGTAGTGGTCGGAGACTTGGAGGGGAGTTGCAATGAGGTTGGTGGAAGAACAGCATCTAGTAAAGATGAGGTCGAGCGTATTGCCTGCCTTGTGAGTAGGGGGGGAAGGTGAGAGGGTGAGGTCAAAAGAGGAGAGGAGTGGAAAGGAAGAGGCAGAGAGGAATGAGTCAAAGGTAGACGTGGGGAGGTTAAAGTCGCCCAGAACTGTGAGAGGTGAGCCGTCCTCAGGAAAGGAGCTTATCAAGGCATCAAGCTCATTGATGAACTCTCCGAGGGGACCTGGAGGGCGATAAATGATAAGGATGTTAAGCTTGAAAGGGCTGGTAACTGTGACAGCATGAAATTCAAAGGAGGCGATAGACAGATTAAGGGGAGAAAGAGAGAATGACCAATTGGGAGAGATGAGGATCCCGGTGCCACCACCCCGCTGACCAGAAGCTCTCGGGGTGTGCGAGAACACGTGGGCGGACGAAGAGAGAGCAGTAGGAGTAGCAGTGTTATCTGTGGTGATCCATGTTTCCGTCAGTGCCAAGAAGTCGAGGACTGGAGGGAGGCATAGGCTGAGATGAACTCTGCCTTGTTGGCCACAGATCGGCAGTTCCATAGGCTACCGGAGACCTGGAACTCCACGTGGGTCGTGCGCGCTGGGACCACCAGATTAGGGTGGCCGCGGCCACGCGGTGTGGAGCGTTTGTATGGTCTGTGCAGAGAGGAGAGAACAGGGATAGACAGACACATAGTTGACAGGCTACAGAAGAGGCTACGCTAATGCAAGGAGATTGGAATGACAAGTGGACTACACTCGAATGTTCAGAAAGTTAAGCTTACGTAGCAAGAATCTTATTGACTAAAATGATTAAAATGATACAGTACTGCTGAAGTAGGCTAGCTGGCAGTGGCTGCGTTGTTGACTTTGTAGGCTAGCTGGCAGTGGCTGCGTTGTTGACACTACACTAATCAAGTCGTTCCGTTGAGTGTAATAGTTTCTACAGTGCTGCTATTCGGGGGCTAGCTGGCTAGCTAGCAGTGTTGATTACGTTACGTTGCGTTAAAAGAACGACAATAGCTGGCTAGCTAACCTAGAAAATCGCTCTAGACTACACAATTATCTTTGATACACAGACGGCTATGTAGTTAGCTATGTAGCTAGCTACGATCAAACAAATCAAACCGTTGTGCTGTAATGAAATTAAATTAAAATGTGATACTACCTGTGGAGCGAAGCAGAATGTGACCGGGTTGTTGAGTGCGGAAGTTCTATTCAGTAGACGTTGGCTAGCTAACAGTGTCTCCTACGTTAAGGACGACAAATAGCTGGCTAGCTAACCTCGGTAAATTAAGATAATCACTCTAAGACTACACGCTCTAAACTACACAATTATCTTGGATACGGAGACAGCAAAGACAACTATGTAGCTAGCTAACACTACACTAATCAAGTCGTTCAGTTGAGTGTAATAGTTTCTACAGTGCTGCTATTCGGTAGACGGTGGACGTTTGCTAGCTGGCTAGCTGCTGGGCAGATAGCAGTGTAGACTACGTTAGGACGACGAAATACGAAGTTGCAATAGAAATGCTGACTGTTTCACTTTGTTGTCCTCTTTCTTTTCCTTTTTCTTCTGTCCTTCTTTTGTCCTTATTTTGTCTTCCTTTCTTCTGTTAACTAGATATTTTTTGTTGTTATTCTTTGTAAGCTAGCTAGCTTCTTCCAGGAGAGTCCCTAGCAACAGTTATATGACAATAGATGGTGTGTGTAGAGAGAGCGGCTATATGACAATAGATGGTGTGTGTATGGAGAGAGCAGCTATATGACAATAGATTGTGTGTGTATAGAGAGCAATTATATGACAATAGATGGTGTGTGTAGAGAGAGCGGCTATATGACAATAGATGGTGTGTGTAGATAGAGCAGCTATATGACAATAGATGGTGTGTGTAGAGAGAGCAGCTGTATGACAATAGATGGTGTGTAGAGAGAGAGCAGCTGTATGACAATAGCTGGTGTGTGTATGGAGAGAGCAGCTATATGACAATAGATGGTGTGTGTAGAGAGAGCAGCTGTATGACAATAGATGGTGTGTGTGTGTGTAGAGAGAGCAGCTGTATGACAATAGATGATGTGTGTATGGAGAGAGCAGCTGTATGACAATAGATGGTGTGTGTGTGTAGAGAGAGCAGCTGTATGACAATAGATGGTGTGTATATGGAGAGCAGATATATGACAATAGATGGTGTGTATATGGAGAGCAGCTATTGTGTGTGTATAGAGAGCTATTGTGTGTGTATAGAGAGCAGCTATATGACAATAGATGGTGTGTGTATGGAGAGAGCAGATATATGACAATAGATGGTGTGTATATGGAGAGCAGATATATGACAATAGATGGTGTGTGTATGGCCGATGTGAAATGGCTAGCCAGTTAGCGCACGCTAATAGCGTTTCAAACGTCACTCGCTCTGAGCCTGTGGTTGTTTCCCTTGCTCTGCATGGGTAACGCTGCTTTGAGTGTGGCTGTTGTCGATGTGTTCCTCGTTCGAGCGACGGAAGCTATACTGTTACACTGGCAATACGAAAGTGTCTATCAGAACATCCAATAGTCAAAGGTTTTTTTATTTTTTATTTTACCTTTATTTTACTAGGCAAGTCAGTTAAGAACAAATTCTTATTTTCAATGACGGCCTAGGAACAGTGGGTTAACTGCCTGTTCAGGGGCAGAACGACAGATTTCTACCGTGTCAGCTCGGGGATTCGAACTTGCAACCTTTCGGTTACTCGTCCAACACTCTAACCACTAGGCTACCCTGCCGCCCCTAGTCAAAGGTTAATGAAATACAAATGGTATAGAGGGAAATAGTCCTAGAATTCCTATAATAACTACAACCTAAAACTTCTTACCTGGGAATATTGAAGACTCATGTTAAAAGGAACCACCAGCTTTCATATCTTCTCATGTTCTGAGCAAGGAACTGAAACGTTAGCTTTCTTACATGGCACATATTGCACTTTTACATTCATCTCCAACACTTTGTTTTTGCATTATTTAAACCAAATTGAACATGTTTCATTATCTACTTGAGGCTAAATTGATTTTATTGATGTATTATATTCATTTAAAATATGTGTTAATTCAGTATTGTTGTAATTGTCATTATTACCCCCCTCCAAAAAAAAGAACGGCCACTTAATCTGTATCTGCTTTTTTGGTCCTCCAATAATCGGTATCGGCCTTTTTGGTCCTCCAATAATCGGTATCGGCTTTTTTGGTCCTCCAATAATCGGTATCGGCTTTTTTGGTCCTCCAATAATCGGTATCGGCGCTGAAAAATCATAATCGGTCGACCTCTAGTGTGTGTATGTAGAGAGCAGCTATATGACAATAGATGGTGTGTGTAGAGAGAGCAGCTATTTGACAATAGATGGTGTGTGTATATAGAGACCAGTTGTATGAGAATATATTGTGCGTGTGTGTAGAGACCAGTTATATGACAATAGATGGTGTGTGTGTGTGTAGAGAGAGCTGTTGTGGTACTCTGGCGAACAGATGACTCTGTATCCAGCAGCCATATTGCTTTGATTTTGACAGTATGAAGAGGGCAGCTATATGGCTAGAAAGATGGTTAGACCAAGGTTACTGTTAAGAAGATTCAAATATCCCGTACTTTCTCTTCCTCTCCTCTCATCTCTGATCCCTCTGTCCTCTCTCCTCTCATCTCTGATCCCTCTGTCCTCTCTCCTCTCATCTCTGATCCATCTGTCCTCTCATCTCTGATCCCTCTGTCCTCTCTCCTCTCATCTCTGATCCCTCTATCCTCTCTCCTCTCATCTCTGATCCCTCTGTTCTCTCTCCTATCATCTCTGATCCATCTATCCTCTCTCCTCTCTGATCCATCTATCCTCTCTCATCTCTGATCCCTCTGTCCTCTCTCCTCTCATCTCTGATCCCTCTGTCCTCTCCTCTCATCTCTGATCCCTCTGTCCCCTCTCCTCTCATCTCTGATCCCTCTGTCCTCTCTCCTCTCTCCTCTCATCTCTGATCCCTCTATCCTCTCTCCTCTCATCTCTGATCCCTCTATCCTCTCTCCTCTCATCTCTGATCCCTCTGTCCTCTCTCCTCTCATCTCTGATCCCTCTATCCTCTCTCCTCTCTCCATCAACTCTGGGAATTCCACAGCACTGTCTTGATGACATTTTCCAGGAAATGACCCATCCCTCTGTTCTCTCTCTCTCCTATCTCTCTCATCTCTCTCTCTTTGGTGTGTGCCTACTTCTCTGTTTTGTCTTATCAGCCAGTTTAGTTGTTTGCAGGACAGGGATTACACCCACGATTACAATCTCACACACATACTGTATACACACAATCTCACACACACATTGTATACACACAATCTCACACACATATGGTATACACACAATCTCACACACAATCTCACACACACATTGTATACACACATTCTCACATACATTGTATACACACAATCTCACACACATATTGTATACACACAATCTCACACACATACAACAAATAGCACACCCATAAACCCATTGCATATTTTCCTGGAAATCTCTCACTAAGTCTAAATCCACATGGTTTTTGTTGCATCTGATTATGAGCATTTTAACGGTTTTTAGTTGTGTGTGTGTTCACCCTTGTGTGTGTGGAGTGTGTCAGGGTTGGGGGGGCAGCTAAACACAGACCCTCAAAGAATATTTCTTCTCTTTTGAAGTGAGTTCAAATGCTCTTCAAAGTGCTCCCTTACTCTGACTGAGAGAGGGAGGAATGCGAGAGGGAGGAATGAGAGAGGGAGGAAGAGAGGGAGGGGAGGAGATGGAGAAGGTAGTGTTGTGTAGGACCATGTGCCTCTTGTCTGTCAGAGATGGAGAGACATACTGCTGGGAGGCTGCCTGACATAGGACAAGCCTGCTCTGTTGAAAACATTGTTTGTCTCCCTCTCTATCTCCATCGCCCGCAGGGAATGAGGGAGGGAAGATAGGTAAAGTGGTAGATTATGTTAAAAGGGGAAGGGTGGAAGAAGGGAATGCGATACAAAGGGATGGGGAGAGAGAGAATCAGACCCAGTGTGATGGAGGGAGGGGGAGAGAGAGAATCAGATCCAGTGTGATGGAGGGAGGGGGAGAGAGAGAATCAGATCCAGTGTGATGGAGGGAGGGAGAGAGAGAGAATCAGATCCAGTGTGATGGAGGGAGGGAGAGAGAGAATCAGATCCAGTGTGATGGAGGGAGGGGTGAGAGAGAGAATCAGATCCAGTGTGATGGAGGGAGGGGGAGAGAATCAGATCCAGTGTGATGGAGGGAGGGGAGAGAGAGAATCAGATCCAGTGTGATGGAGGGAGGGGGAGAGAGAGAGAATCAGATCCAGTGTGATGGAGGGAGGGGGAGAGAGAGTGTGATGGAGGGAGGGGGAGTGTGATGGAGAGAATCAGATCCAGTGTGATGGAGGGAGGGGAGAGAGAGAATCAGATCCAGTGTGATGGAGGGATCCAGGGGGAGAGAGAGAATCAGATCCAGTGTGATGGAGGGGGGGGAGAGAATCAGATCCAGTGTGATGGAGGGAGGGAGAGATCAGATCCAGTGTGATGGAGGGAGGGGTGTGAGAGAGAGAATCAGATCCAGTGTGATGGAGGGAGGGGAGAGAGAGAATCAGATCCAGTGTGATGGAGGGAGGGGAGAGAGAGAATCAGATCCAGTGTGATGGAGGGGGGGAGAGAATCAGATCCAGTGTGATGGAGGGGAGGGGAGGGAGAGAATCAGATCCAGTGTGATGGAGGGAGGGGAGAGAGAATCAGATCCAGTGTGATGGAGGGAGGGGGTGAGGAGAGAATCAGATCCAGTGTGATGGAGGGAGGGATCCAGTGTGATGGAGGGAGAGAAGAATCAGATCCAGTGTGATGGAGGGAGGGGGAGAGAGAGAATCAGATCCAGTGTGATGGAGGGAGGGGGAGAGAGAGAATCAGATCCAGTGTGATGGAGGGAGGGGGAGAGAGAGAATCAGATCCAGTGTGATGGAGGGAGGGGGAGAGAGAGAATCAGATCCAGTGTGATGGAGGGAGGGGGAGAGAGAGAATCAGATCCAGTGTGATGGAGGGAGGGGGAGAGAGAGAATCAGATCCAGTGTGATGGAGGGAGGGGATCCAGTGTGAGGAGGGAGGGGGAGAATCAGATCCAGTGTGATGGAGGGGGGGGGGAGAGAGAGAATCAGATCCAGTGTGATGGAGGGAGGGGAGAGAGAGAGATCAGATCCAGTGTGATGGAGGGAGGGGGAGAGAGAGAATCAGATCCAGTGTGATGGAGGGAGGGGGAGAGAGAATCAGATCCAGTGTGATGGAGGGAGGGGAGAGAGAGAATCAGATCCAGTGTGATGGAGGGAGGGGAGAGAGAGAATCAGATCCAGTGTGATGGAGGGAGGGGTGTGATGGAGAGAGAGAAATCAGATCCAGTGTGATGGAGGGAGGGGGGAGAGAGAGAATCAGATCCAGTGTGATGGAGGGAGGGGAGAGAGAGAATCAGATCCAGTGTGATGGAGGGAGGGGGGAGAGAGAGAATCAGATCCAGTGTGATGGAGGGAGGGGGAGAGAGAGAATCAGATCCAGTGTGATGGAGGGAGGGGGAGAGAGAGAATCAGATCCAGTGTGATGGAGGGAGGGGGAGAGAGAGAATCAGATCCAGTGTGATGGAGGGAGGGGGAGAATCAGATCCAGTGTGATGGAGGGATCAGATCCAGTGTGATGGAGGGAGGGGAGAGAGAGAATCAGATCCCAGTGTGATGGAGGGGGGGGAGGGAGAATCAGAGTGTGATGGAGAGGGGAGATCAGATCCAGTGTGATGGAGGGAGGGGAGAGAGAGAATCAGATCCAGTGTGATGGAGGGAGGGGGAGAGAGAATCAATCAGATGGAGGGAGGGGGAGAGAGAGAATCCAGTGTGATGGAGGGAGGGGAGAGAGAGAATCAGATCCAGTGTGATGGAGGGAGGGGAGAGAGAGAATCAGATCCAGTGTGATGGAGGGAGGGGGAGAGAGAGAATCAGATCCAGTGTGATGGAGGGAGGGGAGAGAGAGAATCAGATCCAGTGTGATGGAGGGAGGGGGAGAGAGAGAATCAGATCCAGTGTGATGGAGGGAGGGGGAGAGAGAGAATCAGATCCAGTGTGATGGAGGGAGGGGGAGAGAGAATCCAGATCAGTGTGATGGAGAGAGAATCAGATCCAGTGTGATGGAGGGAGGGGGAGAGAGAGAATCAGATCCAGTGTGATGGAGGGAGGGGAGAGAGAATCAGATCCAGTGTGATGGAGGGAGGGGAGAGAGAGAATCAGATCCAGTGTGATGGAGGGAGGGGGAGAGAGAGAATCAGATCCAGTGTGATGGAGGGAGGGGGAGAGAGAGAATCAGATCCAGTGTGATGGAGGGAGGGGAGAGAGGGAATCAGATCCAGTGTGATGGAGGGAGGGGGAGAGAGAGAATCAGATCCAGTGTGATGGAGGGAGGGGGAGAGAGAGAATCAGATCCAGTGTGATGGAGGGAGGGGAGAGAGAGAATCAGATCCAGTGTGATGGAGGGAGGGGGAGAGAGAGAATCAGATCCAGTGTGATGGAGGGAGGGGGAGAGAGGGAATCAGATCCAGTGTGATGGAGGGAGGGGGAGAGATGGAGAGAATCAGATCCAGTGTGATGGAGGGAGGGGAGAGAGAGAATCAGATCCAGTGTGATGGAGGGAGGGGGAGAGAGAGAATCAGATCCAGTGTGATGGAGGGAGGGGAGAGAGAGAATCAGATCCAGTGTGATGGAGGGAGGGGAGAGAGAATCAGATCCAGTGTGATGGAGGGAGGGGGAGAGAGGAGGAATCAGATCCAGTGTGATGGAGGGAGGGGAGAGAGAATCAGAATCAGATCCAGTGTGATGGAGGGAGGGGAGAGAGAGAATCAGATCCAGTGTGATGGAGGGAGGGAGAGAGAGAATCAGATCCAGTGTGATGGAGGGGGGGAGAGAATCAGATCCAGTGTGATGGAGGGAGGGGAGAGAGAGAATCAGATCCAGTGTGATGGAGGGAGGGGAGAGAGAGATCAGATCCAGTGTGATGGAGGGAGGGGAGAGAGAGAATCAGATCCAGTGTGATGGAGGGAGGGGGAGAGAGAGAAAGTCAGATCCAGTGTGATGGAGGGAGGGGGAGAGAGAGAATCAGATCCAGTGTGATGGAGGGAGGGGGAGAGAGAATCAGATCCAGTGTGATGGAGGGAGGGAGAGAGGGAATCAGATCCAGTGTGATGGAGGGAGGGGGAGAGAGAGAATCAGATCCAGTGTGATGGAGGGAGGGGGAGAGAGAGAATCAGATCCAGTGTGATGGAGGGAGGGGGAGAGAGAGAATCAGATCCAGTGTGATGGAGGGAGGGGAGAGAGAGAATCAGATCCAGTGTGATGGAGGGAGGGGGGAGAGAGAGAATCAGATCCAGTGTGATGGAGGGAGGGAGAGAGAGAATCAGATCCAGTGTGATGGAGGGAGGGGGAGAGAGAGAATCAGATCCAGTGTGATGGAGGGAGGGGGAGAGAGAGAATCAGATCCAGTGTGATGGAGGGAGGGGGAGAGAGAGAATCAGATCCAGTGTGATGGAGGGAGGGGGAGAGAGAGAATCAGATCCAGTGTGATGGAGGGAGGGGGAGAGAGAGAATCAGATCCAGTGTGATGGAGGGAGAGAGGGAATCAGATCCAGTGTGATGGAGGGAGGGAGGGAGGGAGAGAGGGAATCAGATCCAGTGTGATGGAGGGAGGGGGAGAGAGAGAATCAGATCCAGTGTGATGGAGGGAGGGGGAGAGAGAGAATCAGATCCAGTGTGATGGAGGGAGGGGGAGAGAGAGAATCAGATCCAGTGTGATGGAGGGAGGGGGAGAGAGAGAATCAGATCCAGTGTGATGGAGGGAGGGATCCAGTGATGGAGAGAGAAATCAGATCCAGTGTGATGGAGGGAGGGGAGAGAGAGAGAATCAGATCCAGTGTGATGGAGGGAGGGGAGAGAGGGAATCAGATCCAGTGTGATGGAGGGAGGGGGAGAGGGAATCAGATCCAGTGTGATGGAGGGAGGGGGAGAGGGAATCAGATCCAGTGTGATGGAGGGAGGGAGAGAGGGAATCAGATCCAGTGTGATGGAGGGAGGGGGAGAGAGAGAGTGTGATGGAGGGAGGGGAGAGAGAGAATCAGATCCAGTGTGATGGAGGGAGGGGGAGAGAGAGAATCAGATCCAGTGTGATGGAGGGAGGGGAGGGAGAGAGAGAATCAGATCCAGTGTGATGGAGGGAGGGGGAGAGAGAGAATCAGATCCAGTGTGATGGAGGGAGGGGAGAGAGAATCAGATCCAGTGTGATGGAGGGAGGGGGAGAGAGAGAATCAGATCCAGTGTGATGGAGGGAGGGGGAGAGAGAGAATCAGATCCAGTGTGATGGAGGGAGGGGGAGAGAGAGAATCAGACCCAGTGTGATGGAGGGAGGGGGAGAGAGAGAATCAGATCCAGTGTGATGGAGGGAGGGGGAGAGAGAGAATCAGATCCAGTGTGATGGAGGGAGGGGAGAGAGAGAATCAGATCCAGTGTGATGGAGGGAGGGGGAGAGAGAGAATCAGATCCAGTGTGATGGAGGGAGGGGGAGAGAGAAATCAGATCCAGTGTGATGGAGGGAGGGGAGAGAGAGAATCAGATCCAGTGTGATGGAGGGAGGGGGAGAGAGAGAATCAGATCCAGTGTGATGGAGGGAGGGGGAGAGAGAGAATCAGATCCAGTGTGATGGAGGGAGGGGAGAGAGAGAATCAGATCCAGTGTGATGGAGGGAGGGGGAGAGAGATGAATCAGATCCAGTGTGATGGAGGGAGGAGAATCAGAGGGGGGAGAGAGAGAATCAGATCCAGTGTGATGGAGGGAGGGGAGAGAGAGAATCAGATCCAGTGTGATGGAGGGAGGGGGAGAGAGAGAATCAGATCCAGTGTGATGGAGGGAGGGTGATGGAGGGAGAGAGAATCAGATCCAGTGTGATGGAGGGAGGGGGAGAGAGAGAATCAGATCCAGTGTGATGGAGGGAGGGGAGAGAGAGAATCAGATCCAGTGTGATGGAGGGAGGGGTGTGAGGAGAGAGAATCAGATCCAGTGTGATGGAGGGAGGGGGAGAGAGAGAATCAGATCCAGTGTGATGGAGGGAGGGGAGAGAGAGAGGGAGAGAATCAGATCCAGTGTGATGGAGGGAGGGGAGAGAAGAATCAGATCCAGTGTGATGGAGGGAGGGTGTGAGAGAGAGAGAGAATCAGATCCAGTGTGATGGAGGGAGGGGGAATCAGAGAGAGAATCAGAGAATCAGATCCCAGTGTGATGGAGGGAGGGGGAGGAGAGAGAGAGAATCAGATCCAGTGTGATGGAGGGAGGGGAGAGAGAGAATCAGATCCAGTGTGATGGAGGGAGGGGGAGAGAGAGAATCAGATCCAGTGTGATGGAGGGAGGGGGAGAGAGAGGAGGGAGGGGAGATCCAGTGTGATGGAGGGAGGGGGAGAGAGGAGAATCAGATCCAGTGTGATGGAGGGAGGGGAGAGAGGAATCAGATCCAGTGTGATGGAGGGAGGGGGAGAGAGAAATCAGATCCAGTGTGATGGAGGGAGGGGGAGAGAGAAATCAGATCCAGTGTGATGGAGGGAGGGGGAGGAGAGGGAATCAGATCCAGTGTGATGGAGGGAGGGGTGAGAGAGGGAATCAGATCCAGTGTGATGGAGGGAGGGGGAGAGAGAATCAGATCCAGTGTGATGGAGGGAGGGGAGAGAGAGAATCAGATCCAGTGTGATGGAGGGAGGAGGGAGGGAGAGAGAGAATCAGATCCAGTGTGATGGAGGGAGGGAGAGAGAAATCAGATCCAGTGTGATGGAGGGAGGGGGAGAGAGGAATCAGATCCAGTGTGATGGGGGGGAGGGGGAGAGAGTGTGAGGAGGGAGGGGAGATCCAGTGTGATGGAGGGAGGGGGAGAGAGGAATCAGATCCAGTGTGATGGAGGGAGGGGAGAGAGGAGAAATCAGATCCAGTGTGATGGAGGGAGGGGGAGAGAGAGAATCAGATCCAGTGTGATGGAGGGAGGGTGTGATGGAGGAGGAGAGATCAGATCCAGTGTGATGGAGGGAGGGGAGAGAGAGAATCAGATCCAGTGTGATGGAGGGAGGGGAGAGGGAATCAGATCCAGTGTGATGGAGGGAGGGGAGAGGAATCAGATCCAGTGTGATGGAGGGAGGGGAGAGAGAGAATCAGATCCAGTGTGATGGAGGGAGGGAGAGAGAGAATCAGATCCAGTGTGATGGAGGGAGGGGAGAGAGAGAATCAGACCAGTGTGATGGAGGGAGGGGGGAGGGAGAGAGAATCAGATCCAGTGTGATGGAGGGAGGGGAGAGAGAGAATCAGACCCAGTGTGATGGAGGGAGGGGAGAGAGAGAATCAGATCCAGTGTGATGGAGGGAGGGGGAGAGAGAGAATCAGATCCAGTGTGATGGAGGGAGGGGGAGAGAGAGAATCAGATCCAGTGTGATGGAGAGAGAGAATCAGATCCAGTGTGATGGAGGGAGGGGGAGAGAGAGAATCAGATCCAGTGTGATGGAGGGAGGGGGAGAGAGAGAATCAGATCCAGTGTGATGGAGGGAGGGGGAGAGAGAGAATCAGATCCAGTGTGATGGAGGGAGGGGGAGAGAGAGAATCAGATCCAGTGTGATGGAGGGAGGGGGAGAGAGAGAATCAGATCCAGTGTGATGGAGGGAGGGGGAGAGAGAGAATCAGACCCAGTGTGATGGAGGGAGGGGGAGAGAGAGAATCAGACCCAGTGTGATGGAGGGAGGGGGAGAGAGAGAATCTGATCCAGTGTGATGGAGAGAGAATCAGATCCAGTGTGATGGAGGGAGGGGGAGAGAGAGAATCAGATCCAGTGTGATGGAGAGAGAATCAGATCCAGTGTGATGGAGGGAGGGGGAGAGAGAGAATCAGACCCAGTGTGATGGAGGGAGGGGGAGAGAGAGAATCAGATCCAGTGTGATGGAGGGACGGGGAGAGAGAGAATCAGATCCAGTGTGATGGAGAGAGAATCAGATCCAGTGTGATGGAGGGAGGGGGAGAGAGAGAATCAGACCCAGTGTGATGGAGGGAGGGGGAGAGAGAGAATCAGATCCAGTGTGATGGAGAGAGAATCAGATCCAGTGTGATGGAGGGAGGGAGAGAGAGAGAATCAGATCCAGTGTGATGGAGGGAGGGGGAGAGAGAATCAGATCCAGTGTGATGGAGGGAGGGGGAGAGAGAGAATCAGATCCAGTGTGATGGAGGGAGGGGGAGAGAGAGAATCAGATCCAGTGTGATGGAGGGAGGGGAGAGAGAGAATCAGATCCAGTGTGATGGAGGGAGGGGGAGAGGGAATCAGATCCAGTGTGATGGAGGGAGGGGGAGAGAGAGAATCAGATCCAGTGTGATGGAGGGAGGGGGGGGGAGAGAGAGAATCAGACCCAGTGTGATGGAGGGAGGGGGAGAGAGAGAATCAGATCCAGTGTGATGGAGGGAGGGAGAGGGAGAGAATCAGATCCAGTGTGATGGAGGGAGGGGGAGAGAGGGAATCAGATCCAGTGTTATGGAGGGAGGGGGACAGAAAAAGAGCTACAGTCTGCCTCCATACACAGACACCACAAGTCTTAGCATAATAAGAGTGGGAATAACAGCCGTAGTAGATAATAACAGCTACTCTGGCTGACTGACTGGCGGACTGTCCCAGACCCATGCAGTCAGTCACCAGTAGTGGAACACCACTAGTCATACTGCGTTGCCAGCAGTCCTAACCTCTTATCTCTCTCTCCTCTCCTCTTAACACGCCAGCTACAGACAGTACAGCGAGCTGTCAGTCCACTACACATCTCCTCTACATGCTGACCTAAGCAGCTAGAAAACCATCCTTTCACACCCTTTAGTGGACTGACTGGAAGGGGATCCAGAGAGCAAGGGCACACACTGACACACACACACTGACACACACACACTGACAGACACACACTGACAGACATTTACATTACATTTACATTTAAGTCATTTAGCAGACGCTCTTATCCAGAGCGACTTACAAATTGGTGCATACACCTTATGACATCCAGTGGAACAGCCACTTACAATAGTGCATCTAAATCTTTTTAGGAGGGGGGTGAGAAGGATTACTTACCCTATCCTAGGTATTCCTTGAAGAGGTGGGGTTTCAGGTGTCTCCGGAAGGTGGTGATTGACTCCGCTGTCCTGGATGCGAGCTTCAACTGGAAGCCAGTGGAGAGAGCGGGGAAGCCAGTGGAGAGAGCGGGGAAGCCAGTGGAGAGAGCGGGGAAGCCAGTGGAGAGAGCGGGGAAGCCAGTGGAGAGGGCCTGAAGCCACAGACCAGTGGAGTCAGAGTGGTGCCGTTCCCCTCACAGTCAGTTCCAGAGTGGTGTTAGGGGGAGGGGCCATGGTCTAGGGAGAGCGGATGATAGGTTCAACTGGAAGCCAGTGGTTAGTCAGAGGTGTTAGGTTGGAGAGGGGCTGGGGGTTAGCCAGTGGAGCGGCGTTAGGTTGGTGGAGGGAAACTGTGGAGTCAGAGTGGTGTTAGCCAGTGGAGAGAGGGGGCTGTGGGGTTAGTCAGAGCAGCGTTAGGGTTGGAGTGGGGTTAGTCAGAGGATGTTAGGTGGAGTGAGGGGGCCAGGGGTTAGTCAGAGAGGTGTTAGTGTGAGAGGGGGCTGGGGGTTAGTCAGAGTGGTGTTAGGTTGGAGGGGGTGTGGAGAGAGAGGGTTAGGTTGTGGAGGGGGGCTGTGTGGTTAAATAAAGGGATGTGAGATGAAAGAAGAAAAGGAAAGATGTTGTATAACAGGACAAAGGTTAATATAGATGGAGACTTACAGGCACCTGGCAGCCCGCCAGTGGGAGAGCGGAGAGAATGGCCATTACATAAACAGATCAAGCATGGGTGTAGATTGGTGGGAAGACTCAGCCAGTTTGGATGAATGGTACATAAAGAGATGGACTTGGGCACAACAGTGGGACAGGGGAGTGTGATTATTGGTGGGTTTAGATGAATGGTACATAAAGAGATGGACTAGGGCTCAGTCAGGTTAGTCAGAGTGGTGTTAGGTTGGTGAGGGTCTGTGGGGTTAGTCAGAGAGGTGATAGGTTGGTGAGGGGCTGTGTGGTTAGTCAGAGCGGTGTTAGGTTGGTGAGGGGCTGTGGGGTTGGAGTCAGAGCAGCGTTAGGTTGGTGAGGGTCTGTGTGGGTTAGTCAGAGCGGTGTTAGGTTGGTGAGGGGCTGTGGGGTTAGTCAGAGCAGTGTTAGGTTGGTGAGGGCTGTGGGGTTTGTCAGAGCAGCGTTAGGTTGGTGAGGGTCTGTGGGGTTAGTCAGAGTGTTAGGTTGGTGAGGGCTGTGGGTTAGTCAGAGCAGCGTTAGGTTGGTGGGGGGGTTAGTCAGAGTGGTGTTAGGTTGGTGAGGGGCTGTGGGGTTAGTCAGAGAGGTGTTAGGTTGGTGAGGGGCTGTGTGGTTAAATAAAGGGATGTGAGATGAAAGAGGAAAAAGGAAAGATGTTGTATAACAGGACAAAGGTTAATATAGATGGAGACTTACAGGCACCTGGCAGCCCGCCATGGGAGAGCGAGAGAGAATGGCCATTACATAAACAGATCAAGCATGGGTGTATTATTGGTGGGTTTGGATGAATGGTACATAAAGAGATGGACTTGGGCTAACAGTGGGACAGGGGAGTGTGATTATTGGTGGGTTTAGATGAATGGTACATAAAGAGATGGACTAGGGCTGTGGGGTTAGTCAGAGCAGTGTTAGGTTGGTGAGGGTCTGTGGGGTTAGTCAGAGAGGTGTTAGGTTGGTGAGGGGCTGTGTGGTTAGTCAGAGCGGCGTTAGGTTGGTGAGGGGCTTTGGGGTTAGTCAGAGCAGCGTTAGGTTGGTGAGGGTCTGTGGGGTTAGTCAGAGCGCCGTTAGGTTGGTGAGGGGCTGTGGGGTTAGTCAGAGTAGTGTTAGGTTGGTGATGGGCTGTGGGGTTAGTCAGAGCAGCGTTAGGTTGGTGAGGGGCTGTGGGGTTGGTGAGGGTCTTTGGGGTTAGTCAGAGCAGTGTTAGGATGGTGAGGGGCTGTGGGGTCAGTCAGAGCAGCGTTAGGTTGGTGAGGGGGTGTGGAGTTAGTCATAGCGGTGTTAGGTTGGTGAGGGGCTGTGGGGTTAGTCAGAGCAGTGTTAGGTTGGTGATTGTGGAGGGACTGTGGGGTTGGTCAGAGCAGTGTTAGAGTTGGTGAGGGGCTGGTGATAGTCAGAGCGGTGTTTGGTTGGTGAGGGGCTGTGGGGTTAGTCAGAGCAGCGTTAGGTTGGTGATGGGCTGTGGGGTTAGTCAGAGCAGCGTTAGGTTGGTGATGGGCTGTGGGGTTAGTCAGAGCAGCGTTAGGTTGGTGAGGGGCTGTGGGGTTAGTCAGAGCAGCAGTTGGGTTGGTGAGGGGCTGTGGGGTTAGTCAGAGCTGCGTTAGGTTGGTGAGGGGCTGTGGGGTTAGTCAGAGCAGTGTTAGGTTGGTGATGGGCTGTGGGGTTAGTCAGAGCAGCGTTAGGTTGGTGAGGGGCTGTGGGGTTGGTGAGGGACTTTGGGGTTAGTCAGAGCAGTGTTAGGTTGGTGAGGGGCTGTGGGGTTAGTCAGAGCAGCGTTAGGTTGGTGAGGGCTGTGGGGTTAGTCATAGCGGTGTTTGGTTGGTGAGGGGCTGTGGGGTTAGTCAGAGCAGCGTTAGGTTGGTGAGGGGCTGTGGGGTTAGTCAGAGCAGTGTTTGGTTGGTATGAGGGCTGTGGGGTTAGTCAGAGCAGCGTTAGGTTGGTGAGGGGCTGTGGGGTTAGTCAGAGCAGTGTTAGGTTGGTGAGGGGCTGTGGGGTTAGGTTGGTGAGGGGCTGTGGGGTTAGTCAGAGCAATGTTAGGTTGCTGATGGGCTGTGGGGTTAGTCAGAGCAGTGTTAGGTTGGTGAGGCGCTGTGGGGTTAGTCAGAGCAGTGTTAGGTTGGTGAGGGGCTGTGGGGTCAGTCAGAGCAGCGTTAGGTTGGTGATGGGCTGTGGGGTTAGTCATAGCGGTGTTTGGTTGGTGATGGGTTGTGGGGTTAGTCAGAGCAGCGTTAGGTTGGTGATGGGCTGTGGGGTTAGTCAGAGCGGTGTTAGGTTGGTGAGGGGCTGTGGGGTTAGTCAGAGCAGCGTTAGGTTGGTGAGGGGCTGTAGGGTTAGTCAGAGTGGTGTTAGGTTGGTGAGGGGGGCTGTGGGGTTAGTCAGAGCAGCGTTAGGTTGGTGAGGGGGGCTGTGGGGTTAGTCAGAGCGGTGTTAGGTATGTGAGGGGCTGTGGGGTTAGTCAGAGCGGTGATAGGTATGTGAGGGGCTGTGGGGTTAGTCAGAGCGGTGTTAGGTTGGTGAGGGGGGCTGTGGGGTTTTAAAGGGATGTGAGATGGAAGAAGAAAAAGGAAAGATGTTGTATAACAGGACAAAGGTTAATATAGATGGAGACTTACAGGCACCTGGCAGCCCGCCATGGGAGAGCGAGAGAGAATGGCCATTACATAAACAGATCAAGCATGGGTGTATTATTGGTGGGTTTAGATGAATGGTACATATAGAGATGGACTTGGGCTAACAGTGGGACAGGGGAGTGTGATTATTGGTGGGTTTAGATGAATGGTACATAACGAGATGGACTAGGGCTAACAGTGGGACAGGGGAGTGTGATTATTGGTGGGTTTAGATGAATGGTACATAATGAGATTGACTAGGCCTGTGGGGTTAGTCAGAGCAGCGTTAGGTTGGTGAGGGGCTGTGGGGTTAGTCAGAGTGGTGTTAGGTTGGTGAGGGGGGCTGTGGGGTTAGGCAGAGAGGTGTGAGGTTGGTGAGGGGCTGTGGGGTTAGTCAGAGCAGCGTTAGGTTGGTGAGGGGCTGTGGGGTTAGTCAGAGCTGCTTTAGGTTGGTGATGGGCTGTGGGGTTAGTCAGAGCAGTCTTAGGTTGGTGAGGGGCTGTGGGGTTAGTCAGAGCAGCGTTTTCTTGGTGAGGGGCTGTGGGGTTAGTCAGAGCAGCGTTTTCTTGGTGAGGGGCTGTGGGGTTAGTCAGAGCGGTGTTAGGTTGGTGAGGGGCTGTGGGGTTAGTCAGAGCAGCGTTAGGTTGGTGAGGGGCTGTGGGGTTAGTCAGAGTGGTGTTAGGTTGGTGAGGGGGGCTGTGGGGTTAGGCAGAGAGGTGTGAGGTTGGTGAGGGTCTGTGGGGTTAGTCAGAGCAGCGTTAGGTTGGTGAGGGGCTGTGGGGTTAGTCAGAGCTGCTTTAGGTTGGTGATGGGCTGTGGGGTTAGTCAGAGCAGTCTTAGGTTGGTGAGGGGCTGTGGGGTTAGTCAGAGCAGCGTTTTCTTGGTGAGGGGCTGTGGGGTTAGTCAGAGCAGCGTTAGGTTGGTGAGGGGGGCTGTGGGGTTAGTCAGAGAGGTGTTAGGTTGGTGAGGGGGGCTGTGTGGTTATATAAAGGGATGTGAGATGAAAGAAGAAAAAGGAAAGATGTTGTATAACAGGACAAAGGTTAATATAGATGGAGACTTACAGGCACCTGGCAGCCCGCCATGGGAGAGCGAGAGAGAATGGCCATTACATAAACAGATCAAGCATGGGTGTATTATTGGTGGGTTTAGATGAATGGTACATAAAGAGATGGACTTGGGCTAACAGTGGGACAGGGGAGTGTGTGACCAGTTGGTCTAGAAAAGCCCTGACTAAACTACTGTGCCTGGGTTTATTGAAAATAAATCATTTCCCCGTGTGTGGTACCATTTCAAGAGTTCCTGTGTGACTGTGTGTGGTACCATTTGAAGAGTTCCTGTGTGACTGTGTGTGGTACCATTTGAAGAGTTCCTGTGTGACTGTGTGTGGTACCATTTGAAGAGTTCCTGTATGACTGTGTGTGGTACCATTTGAAGTGTTCCTGTATGACTGTGTGTGGTACCATTTGAAGAGTTCCTGTGTGACTGTGTGTGGTACCATTTGAAGAGTTCCTGTATGACTGTGTGTGGTACCATTTGAAGAGTTCCTGTGTGACTGTGTGTGGTACCATTTGAAGTGTTCCTGTGTGACTGTGTGTGGTACCATTTGAAGAGTTCCTGTGTGACTGTGTGTGGTACCATTTGAAGAGTTCCTGTGTGACTGTGTGTGGTACCATTTGAAGTGTTCCTGTATGACTGTGTGTGGTACCATTTGAAGAGTTCCTGTGTGACTGTGTGTGGTACCATTTGAATAGTTCCTGTGTGACTGTGTGTGGTACCATTTGAAGAGTTCCTGTATGACTGTGTGTGGTACCATTTGAAGTGTTCCTGTATGACTGTGTGTGGTACCATTTGAAGAGTTCCTGTGTGACTGTGTGTGGTACCATTTGAAGAGTTCCTGTATGACTGTGTGTGGTACCATTTGAAGTGTTCCTGTGTGACTGTGTGTGGTACCATTTGAAGAGTTCCTGTGTGACTGTGTGTGGTACCATTTGAAGAGTTCCTGTATGACTGTGTGTGGTACCATTTGAAGAGTTCCTGTGTGACTGTGTGTGGTACCATTTGAAGTGTTCCTGTGTGACTGTGTGTGGTACCATTTGAAGAGTTCCTGTGTGACTGTGTGTGGTACCATTTGAAGTGTTCCTGTGTGACTGTGTGTGGTACCATTTGAAGTGTTCCTGTGTGACTGTGTGTGGTACCATTTGAAGAGTTCCTGTGTGACTGTGTGTGGTACCATTTGAAGAGTTCCTGTGTGACTGTGTGTGGTACCATTTGAAGAGTTCCTGTGTGACTGTGTGTGGTACCATTTGAATAGTTCCTGTGTGACTGTGTGTGGTACCATTTGAAGAGTTCCTGTATGACTGTGTGTGGTACCATTTGAATAGTTCCTGTATGACTGTGTGTGGTACCATTTGAAGAGTTCCTGTATGACTGTGTGTGGTACCATTTGAAGAGTTCCTGTATGACTGTGTGTGGTACCATTTGAAGAGTTCCTGTATGACTGTGTGTGGTACCATTTGAAGAGTTCCTGTATGACTGTGTGTGGTACCATTTGAAGAGTTCCTGTATGACTGTGTGTGGTACCATTTGAAGAGTTCCTGTATGACTGTGTGTGGTACCATTTGAAGAGTTCCTGTATGACTGTGTGTGGTACCATTTGAAGAGTTCCTGTGTGACTGTGTGTGGTACCGTTTGAAGAGTTCCTGTATGACTGTGTGTGGTACCATTTGAAGTGTTCCTGTGTGACTGTGTGTGGTACCATTTGAAGAGTTCCTGTGTGACTGTGTGGTACCATTTGAAGAGTTCCTGTATGACTGTGTGTGGTACCATTTGAAGTGTTCCTGTGACTGTGCGTGGTACCATTTGAAGAGTTCCTGTGTGACTGTGTGTGGTACCATTTGAAGAGTTCCTGTATGACTGTGTGTGGTACCATTTGAAGTGTTCCTGTGTGACTGTGTGTGGTACCATTTGAATAGTTCCTGTGTGACTGTGTGTGGTACCATTTGAAGTGTTCCTGTGTGACTGTGTGTGGTACCATTTGAAGAGTTCCTGTGTGACTGTGTGTGGTACCATTTGAAGAGTTCCTGTGTGACTGTGTGTGGTACCATTTGAAGTGTTCCTGTGTGACTGTGTGTGGTACCATTTGAAGAGTTCCTGTATGACTGTGTGTGGTACCATTTGAAGAGTTCCTGTGTGACTGTGTGTGGTACCATTTGAAGAGTTCCTGTGTGACTGTGTGTGGTACCATTTGAAGAGTTCCTGTGTGACTGTGTGTGGTACCATTTGAAGAGTTCCTGTGTGACTGTGTGTGGTACCATTTGAAGTGTTCCTGTGACTGACTGTGTGTGGTACCATTTGAAGAGTTCCTGTGTGACTGTGTGTGGTACCATTTGAAGAGTTCCTGTGTGACTGTGTGTGGTACCATTTGAAGAGTTCCTGTGTGACTGTGTGTGGTACCATTTGAAGAGTTCCTGTGTGACTGTGTGTGGTACCATTTGAAGAGTTCCTGTATGACTGTGTGTGGTACCATTTGAAGTGTTCCTGTGTGACTGTGTGTGGTACCGTTTGAAGAGTTCCTGTGTGACTGTGTTCCATTTGAAGTGTTCCTGTGTGACTGTGTGTGGTACCATTTGAAGAGTTCCTGTGTGACTGTGTGTGGTACCATTTGAAGTGTTCCTGTGTGACTGTGTGTGGTACCATTTGAAGTGTTCCTGTGTGACTGTGTGTGGTACCATTTGAAGAGTTCCTGTGTGACTGTGTGTGGTACCATTTGAAGAGTTCCTGTGTGACTGTGTGTGGTACCATTTGAAGAGTTCCTGTATGACTCTGTGTGGTACCATTTGAAGTGTTCCTGTGTGACTGTGTGTGGTACCGTTTGAAGAGTTCCTGTGTGACTGTGTGTGGTACCATTTGAAGTGTTCCTGTGTGACTGTGTGTGGTACCATTTGAAGAGTTCCTGTGTGACTGTGTGTGGTACCATTTGAAGTGTTCCTGTGTGACTGTGTGTGGTACCATTTGAAGAGTTCCTGTATGACTCTGTGTGGTACCATTTGAAGTGTTCCTGTGTGACTGTGTGTGGTACCATTTGAAGAGTTCCTGTGTGACTGTGTGTGGTACCATTTGAAGAGTTCCTGTGTGACTGTGTGTGGTACCATTTGAAGAGTTCCTGTGTGACTGTGTGTGGTACCATTTGAAGTGTTCCTGTGTGACTGTGTGTGGTACCGTTTGAAGAGTTCCTGTGTGACTCTGTGTGGTACCATTTGAATAGTTCCTGTATGACTCTGTGTGGTACCATTTGAAGAGTTCCTGTGTGACTGTGTGTGGTACCATTTGAAGTGTTCCTGTATGACTGTGTGTGGTACCATTTGAAGAGTTCCTGTATGACTGTGTGTGGTACCATTTGAAGTGTTCCTGTGTGACTGTGTGTGGTACCATTTGAAGAGTTCCTGTGTGACTGTGTGTGGTACCATTTGAAGAGTTCCTGTGTGACTGTGTGTGGTACCATTTGAAGTGTTCCTGTATGACTCTGTGTGGTACCATTTGAAGAGTTCCTGTGTGACTGTGTGTGGTACCATTTGAAGAGTTCCTGTGTGACTGTGTGTGGTACCATTTGAAGAGTTCCTGTATGACTGTGTGTGGTACCATTTGAAGAGTTCCTGTGTGACTGTGTGTGGTACCATTTGAAGAGTTCCTGTGTGACTGTGTGTGGTACCATTTGAAGAGTTCCTGTGTGACTGTGTGTGGTACCATTTGAAGTGTTCCTGTGTGACTGTGTGTGGTACCATTTGAAGAGTTCCTGTGTGACTGTGTGTGGTACCATTTGAAGTGTTCCTGTGTGACTCTGTGTGGTACCATTTGAAGTGTTCCTGTGTGACTGTGTGTGGTACCATTTGAATAGTTCCTGTATGACTCTGTGTGGTACCATTTGAAGAGTTCCTGTATGACTCTGTGTGGTACCATTTGAAGAGTTCCTGTGTGACTGTGTGTGGTACCATTTGAAGAGTTCCTGTGTGGTACCATTTGAAGTGTTCCTGTGTGTGGTACCATTTGAATAGTTCCTGTGTGACTGTGTGTGGTACCATTTGAAGAGTTCCTGTGTGACTGTGTGTGGTACCATTTGAAGAGTTCCTGTATGACTGTGTGTGGTACCATTTGAAGAGTTCCTGTGTGACTCTGTGTGGTACCATTTGAATAGTTCCTGTGTGACTCTGTGTGGTACCATTTGAAGAGTTCCTGTGTGACTGTGTGTGGTACCATTTGAAGAGTTCCTGTATGACTGTGTGTGGTACCATTTGAAGAGTTCCTGTGTGACTGTGTGTGGTACCATTTGAATAGTTCCTGTGTGACTGTGTGTGGTACCATTTGAAGAGTTCCTGTGTGACTGTGTGTGGTACCATTTGAAGAGTTCCTGTGTGACTGTGTGGTACCATTTGAATAGTTCCTGTGTGACTCTGTGTGGTACCATTTGAAGAGTTCCTGTGTGACTGTGTGTGGTACCATTTGAAGAGTTCCTGTGTGACTCTGTGTGGTACCATTTGAATAGTTCCTGTATGACTCTGTGTGGTACCATTTGAAGAGTTCCTGTGTGACTGTGTGTGGTACCATTTGAAGAGTTCCTGTATGACTGTGTGTGGTACCATTTGAAGTGTTCCTGTGTGACTGTGTGTGCTACCATTTGAAGAGTTCCTGTATGACTGTGTGTGGTACCATTTGAAGAGTTCCTGTATGACTGTGTGTGGTACCATTTGAAGAGTTCCTGTGTGACTGTGTGTGGTACCATTTGAAGTGTTCCTGTGTGACTGTGTGTGGTACCGTTTGAAGAGTTCCTGTATGACTGTGTGTGGTACCATTTGAAGAGTTCCTGTATGACTGTGTGTGGTGACATAGAGAAGCATGCTACAGGTAGTAATGAGACCTAAAGGTCTGTGTGTGACCCCATATTGGTCTGTTTCCCCACCAGGTATTACTACAACAAGAGAATCCTCCACAAGACCAAAGGGAAGAGGTTCACCTACAAATTCAACTTCAACAAACTGGTCCTGGTCAACTACCCTTTCATAGACATGGGCTCCACAGGTACCGCTCACTGTGTGTGTGTGGGTGTGTGTGGGTGTTGTGTGTGTGTGTCACAGACATCACTAAATTCTTAATTAAACACTGACTGTGCTAATTCATATCATTACCTAGTGTATATTACTCCCCTCATCATTGCACCTCTCCGTTCTCCTCCTCTCTTCCCTCTCTCTCCTGTTCTCTAACAGGTAGTGGTGTTCCTCAGAGTGCCCCACCATTGCCTTCCGCAGCAGGAACTCATTTCCGCTTCCCACCATCCACGCCATCCGACATGCTTTCACCCAATGAGGACCTGCGTAGCCCCGGGGGCGTGTTCAGCGCCGTGGCTCGGCGCATGGCGCGCGGCTCTGTCAGCGACTGCAGCGATGGGACCTCCGTCAACTCTGAGATCGAGGACGGCAACGGGGGAGGTGGGGAGGAGAGGGGGGGAGAGAGGGGGCTGAGTGGGGGAGGGGGAGGAGGTCCAGGGGGAGGGGGAGGAGGAGGCCCAGGGGGAGGAGGAGTAGGAGGCCCAGGGGGAGGAGGAGTAGGAGGCCCAGGGGGAGGAGGAGTAGGAGGCCCAGGGGGAGGAGGAGTAGGAGGCCCAGGGGGAGGAGGGTACAGGAGTATGATCCACCCCCGTATGTCCCATGAGTCTCTGTTTAGGATGTATGGTGGAGCTGGGAACCACAACGCCCACCCTGGCTCCCGCGGCCCCCTGGGACACAGGGTCCACCCCGACAACCTGTCCCCCTTCCCCGTGTCCCCCCTGCCTGGCCCTGGGGGTGCAGGGCTCTTAGCCCCACCTCTGTCCCCAGCCCTGTCCTTGACCCCCTCCTCCCACCTGCCCTACACCCCGTCCCCCTCCCTCTCCCCCATGCTGGGCTCTCACTTCTCCTTCAACCCTGAGGAAATGAAGCGCTACCTGCAGGCCCACCACCAGAGTGTTTACAACTACCACCTCAGCCCCAGAGCCTTCCTCCACTACCCCAACGTCATCATTCCCCAGCCACACCGCCTCGCCCAAGACAAGAGAGAACTGGGCGAGAGGGGAGGAGCAGAGAGAGGAGGAGAACGCTCAGGTCTGAATAGTCATCGACACCCATCACCCCTGTCCCAATCCCACTCTCCTCACCCGCACTCAGCCCACCCTCACCCTCACTCAGCCCACCCTCACACGGCCCATTCCCACCCCCACCCCATCCACCACCCACTGCACCTGGGTGAGGAGCCGCCTCACCTCTCGCCCTTCAAGTTCAAGCTGCAGCCTCCTCCATTGGGCCGGAAGCAGAGGGATGGTAGCCAGGACCACCACCCCAGGCAGAGCTCACTGTCCTCGGGCTCAGGGTCCCTGTCGTCCTCCGGTCTGGGGTCCTCCCTGTCCTTCGGTAGTGACCTGAGCTCAGCCGGCGGGTCAGGACTCATCTCCAACTCCTCCTCCACCGGCTCCCTCAACAGCACCGGGCTGCCCAAGATCAAGGTGAGACCCACAAGGGGACATAGTCACTTTGAACTGTATGTGCTGAGGATCCTGATGGCTAAACGTTTGTGACTGTGATATCGACACTCTCTGTCTCTCTGTAGGTGGAGCCCATCTCAGATATTGAGTCAGAAGAGGAGGTGGAGGTGACTGACATCAGTGACGAAGACCCCGACGACCGGGGCGACGAGTACGACCTCTTCTCCCCCCGACACCCCCGGCCTCACCCCCACCACCCCAACGGGACCTCCTCCCACCCACACCCCCACGACGAGGACCTGGATGAGGATGTCTTCAAGGCCCCCGCGCCCCCCCCTCCAGGCCTGCTGCCCTTCTTCACCTCCCACCCCCACCGCGGACCTCCCACCCTGAAGAGTGAGCCGGCTGAGCCAGGCGACACCCCCCCTCCCCAGTCCCCCGCCCAGGGGCAGACCAAGTGCATTCCACTCAAGCTGCGCTTCAAACGGCGCTGGAGTGAAGACCAACGAATGGAGGCCATGGAAGAGCAGGATGACAAGAAAGTACGAGGGGAGAAGGAGAGGGAAAGAGAGACGGAGAGGAATGGAGGGATGCATGAGAACGGGGCTGGCAGTGCCCCCAGTCCCCCAGCCCTGGGGGGGTATGAGTGTTCCCTCCCGTTGGCTCAGAGGGGGTGAACCAGGACCTGCACCAGGCCACAGCCCAACTGTCACTGGAGAACAAGGACTGCTGATGCTGATCCACACACACATAGGGATACATAGAAACACTAATGCTAGCAGACAGTGGTGGTTTAGGACAGTGTAAATGACTCCTAAGGTCCTCCTGCCACTCTGACAGACAGACAGTTCTCTCCTAACTCAAACTAAACCTGGGCCTAATCAAACTCCAAACCCTGATGCAGTCCACACCCTCCTCCCAAAGCCCTTACCTTCTACTGTATTGAGACCCCTCCCTCAGAGACTGTTGAAGAAGAGAGGGGACTTTTGGTCCAAGCAAGCCCAGACTCAGTGACTTAAACCAGGGGCAGAACCAGAGGGGACGCTACTCTCTGCTTGTGTCTGGATGGAACCCCCAAGCCAGTTTCCTGTCCAGCCCACCGTCAGCCTCATATCCAGCCTCCAGCCCAGCACTGCCCCACATCTCCTGACCCAGCTATTTTGCCTCACCTTTCCTGCCTTCTGGCCCCCCCTCTAGGGTTAGTCTGTCTTTCTCCTCAGGGGACCCCAACTCAGACAGCCCAGCCCCCTGGCTTTCCAGCCCTGCAGACATGGAGGATGAGATTTCTCCCATTTTATTTTTGTATAGAGATGAAGACGGGGCTTCTACAAGTGCCTGTACCTGTATCAGACACACTGAGAGAGAGAGAAGACTGAGGAGGAGAGCATGGGTGTAAGAGTATGACCCTGAAGAAGGCACAGTGATGCCGAAACGTTGGTGATTTACCCAATAAATGACCGGGAGTTTATACATAGTGTGAGACTCTCTCTATTATTTATGTAATAGTATCCCCCCCGTTCTTACCCATAACAGACACACAGGAAAGTTGGGCTGTCGATTGGGGGCAGTGGAACCTAGTCGTGGTAAACTGGCAGACTCCTTCTCGCAACACTGGCCACTCCACTCAGGGATGCCACAGACACACACACACCAGCTGCTGGGGAAACAGACAGTGGACAGGACTTTGGGACATGGAGGCTTTGCTCTTGGACTGCTACTGAAGGGTACTGCTATTCAACACACACTTTATTTCTCTCTAACACTCCTCTGTCATCACTTTTGTACTTTCCTCTCTTTCTGTAATATTTTCTCTCTCTCTCCTACTTCCGTCCCTTTCTTTTGTGGACCTGAAAGATCCTGATCTAAATGAGAGAAGGGAGAGGGTGGAGGATAAACGGAGGGGGAGGGAGCAGTGGCTCGGTTGTTAGATGACAGAGAGGAACAGCGAGAGGACCATTGGGAGGGGGAGAGAGCTCTCCTATGGAAAAGGAGAGTGATGGGTCCATTATCTTTTAACTGTTAGCTTAGCTTAGCCTTGTCTATCCCATGGCAGGGCAGAAGCAAGGGCCACCTGCACAGAATCCTAGTTCACCAGCTCCACCCAAATCCCTTACTCCTGTTCTATCAACCATAGTCTCATAGTGTTAACTAAACCAGCAGAATACGCACACAACACTGCATATGCAAGCACACCTGTAGACACACACACACACACACACACACACACACACACACACACACACACACACACACACACACACACACACACACACACACATACACACATACATACATACATACATACATACATACATACATACATATTTATACACACACACACACTGCCTCTCTATGCCTTGTTTTATAGTGTGTTTTAAACTCTTTACAAGAGTCTTAGTAAAAAATTAAACGAGAAAGTCCTACTGAGATATGCACACTCATATAAACTATATATTTATACACTGAACAAAAACATAAATGCAACATGTAAAGTGTTGGTCCCATGTTTCATGAGCTGAAGTAAAAGATCCCAGACATTTTCCATACACACAAAAAGCTTGTTCCTCTCAAATTGTGTCCACACATTTGTTTACATCCCTGTTAGTGAGCATTTCTCCTTTGCTAAGATAATCCACCCAGCTGACAGGTGTGGCATATCAAGAAGCTGATTAAATGGCATGATCATTACACAGGTGCACCTTGTGCATGGGGTCAATAAAAGGCCACTCTAAAATGTGCAGTTTTGTCACACAACACAATGCCACAGATGTCTCAAGTTTTGTGGGAGCGTGAAATTGGCATGCTGACTGCAGGAATGTCCACCAGAGAATTGTGTTACCACAGAATTTAATGTTAATTTCTCTGCCATAAGCCGCTCCAACGTCATTTTAGAGAATTTGGCAGTACGTCCAACCGGCCTCACAACCGCAGATGTACGTGTATGGCGTTGTGTGGACAAGCAATTTGCTGATGTCAATGTTGTGAACAAAGGTGCCCCATGGTGGCGGTGGGGTTATGGTATGGGCAGGCATAAACTACGGACAACGAACACAATTAAATTTTATTGATGGCAATTTGATTGCATAGAGACACCGATTGCCCATTGTCGTGCCATTCATCCACTGTCATCCCCTCATGTTTCAGCATAATGCACTGCTCCATGTCGCAAGGATCTGTATACGGTTCCTGGAAGCTGAAAATGTCCCAGTTCTTCCATGGCCTGCATACTCACCTGATGTCACGCGTTGAGCATGTTTGGTATGCTCTGGATCGACGTCTTCGACAGCGTGTTCCAGTTCCCGCCAAGATCTAGCAACTTTGCACGGCCATTGAAGAGGAGTGGGACAACATTCCACAGGCCACAATCAACAGCCTGATCAACCCTATGCTACCTTTTTTCTTTAAAGGTATCTGACGAATCAATGAGTATCTCTATTCCCAGTCATGTGAAGTCCATAGATTAGGACCAAATTCATGTAAATTGACTGATTTCCTTCTATGAACTGTAACCCAGTAAAATATTTTAAATCGTTGCATGTTATGTTTATATTTTTGCTCAGTATATATTATATATGAAATTCCAAACTCATATAAAAAACTAAAACAACATGCCATTTAATGAAATGACAGATTTGCGATGTTTTTGTAAGTGATTCGTTCTGGTAGGCGAAGGGAGAGAATATCCTGTTTCGGGTAAACTTCCTTAGGGGAGGGAGACAACGGGATGGGTAGGAGTCCAAATGTTTTGTTATGACCAAGGGACAACAAACGACACAGGAGAGACAGACAAAATGATGAAAATAATGAGAATCATGAAAGAACTGCATTGTAGTACACTGAATATATACAGCAGTTGTCATTTGAACATGACTATTCTGTCTGCCATCACGGTCCGCTACTCCCTCTCAGCTTGTAGAAGACCTGACCACTGTCACCTGTCCCCAGTCTCCCTCTGGGCTGGTCTCACCTTGACAGTGCACCTCTATGGGGACCTCACCTCACTAATGGACCTCACCTCTGGCCCCAGTGGGGGTGAATGAGCTCAGGGTTAGTCAGGACTGGGGATTTTAGTCGATGACAAATCCTGTCATTTCTCAGCTCTACCCAGTTAAGCCGGTTATCTAAAGCGGACAGTTTACTAATCGTGACTGCATTAGCTATATTCCCAGCAGGTTGGTGGAGGCTGAGGTTAATGATTACTGTACAGATAACAGTGGAGGCTGGAAAGATGACGTTAGATTTCACCTGGAATACCCTGCCCACTATCTCAAACACACACACACAGACTCACATTTCCAAACCCCTCCCACACACTCTGTCCTCACTGTTTTGCTGCTTTGATGTTTTGACATCCTGGAGCATTAGAGGTCTGGAGACTGAGCCAAACAGCCCTCTGATTGGCTCAGGGCAATCAAAGACTTGACCAACCAGTAAGAACTCTAACAGGGGCCTCTGGGATGGCAGGCCTCCAGACGGGCAGGTGTGTGGCTGAGCAAGTCACAATCATCTGACTGCTGTTATTGTCCATCCTGGTGGTGTTGTATATCTGACCACACACACACTCTCTGTCCCCTTCCCTCACCTCCACCTCACCCTGTGTCTATTGAAACTGACAGCTGCCTTATAAACTACTCATCATATCTAAGCAACAGACTGGGCATTATTCTGCTTGTTCTCTTTTTTTCTCTGCTTCACTCTTCATCCCTTTTTCTTTCTCTCTATTGCCAGCATTGTCTGTCTACCTGACTGTTAACTGCAGCGTGATCTTTTATCAGGATGGTGTGGGATGGCAATTCCCAGGTCTCATGTCTGAGTCGGCAGTCAGGAGAAAGTGGAGAAGGATAACATTTCTTTAGCAAAGATTAAAAATACCCTCAATGTTCTTTTCTGATGTCGATATTGCTGTTTATTATTGTTGTTGTTATTGTTATGGTTGGATTACTTACCTCCCCATCCTTCTCATTATTAGTCCATGGTTGAGTTACTACTGCTTTAGGGTTGTTGTGAACTGTACATCAATCACACTGTCATCGTGACGTAGACCTCTCCTCCATGCTTCTGTTTTGACCCCCTACCAGCTCCTGCCCCCTCCTCAGTCTTTCATGTGGTTTTAACATTTGTAATATAAACTAAAGTGTAATATTAATTCTGAGAGGGGTTGTTATGGTGACAGAGGTTGGCAGGGGCGGGGTTTATTGGGGAGGGTGGAGGGGGAAACGTATGATTTGATCTTGTCATATATTGTCATTTATATTTTACAATGTTACTTTCTCTCTTGGTCGTGTATATTTTTTTTCATTTTGGGGATTGTTTCATTTAAAAGAAAAACAGATTTGTATTGTTTTACTATGTAAAGGTCTTCCCCCCCCCCATGCGGTTATATAACACTCAAACAGAGAGATGAGATTTAATACCATGATGTAACATTGAATTTCTCTTTAATTCTTTTGTTTGTTTTTCAAACTTGTCATTAAGCTGTAATCAGGGTTAATTAAAACTGGTTATAAACCAATACCCTCGTCTGTTGTTTGTTTACGTCTGCTGGATGTTTATAAACAAATGCATGTATGAAGTAGCGTTGTGGTGCCTGGTGGGAAATTTCCAGTCCATGGATGTTTATCAACAACATATTAACCTCTGGTCCTCTAGTCTTCTCAGTCAGTCAGTACTAATCAATATTCTGTCTGACATCTCCAGCTCTCATCTCTAATTACATGACTGACAGGACAGGAATTCACATCACCAAGACATTCCCATTATGAGACATTTATTGAAATTCTTCAAGGGTCAATGGGTATAAATCATTCTTAGTAATTACCAGTGAACAGCAGTATATCTTCCAGATTGTGCCTATAAACATGTAGATGTACCAAGTAGTGTCTAATTGATACTCCCCTGTGCTGGCGATCAATTCAGAATGTATATACTGTACAGTGTGTCAGTCCCTCCCCAGGACTGGACTGGAGACAGAACAGAGGGGACAGGCCAGCCTGGGCTTCAGCTCCACTGATGCAGAGTTCTCGCTATCTCTCAGCTTTATTTGCTCAGAGATGGTGATGAGGAAAAGCACTTTATCCGTGGCGTTGCTGCCCACTCGTCCGCCTAATGCTCCCATACTGTATGTGGCTGTGGCGTTGCTGCCCACTCGTCTGCCTAATGCTCCCATACTGTATGTGGCTGTGGCGTTGCAGCCCACTCGTCTGCCTAATGCTCTCATACTGTATGTGGCTGTGGCGTTGCAGCCCACTCGTCCGCCTAATGCTCCCATACTGTATGTGGCTGTGGCGTTGCAGCCCACTCGTCTGCCTAATGCTCCCATACTGTATGTGGCTGTGGCGTTGCAGCCCACTCGTCTGCCTAATGCTCCCATACTGTATGTGGCTGTGGCGTTGCTGCCCACTCGTCTGCCTAATGCTCCCATACTGTATGTGGCTGTGGCGTTGCAGCCCACTCGTCTGCCTAATGCTCCCATACTGTATGTGGCTGTGGCGTTGCTGCCCACTCGTCTGCCTAATGCTCCCATACTGTATGTGGCTGTGGCGTTGCAGCCCACTCGTCCGCCTAATGCTCCCATACTGTATGTGGCTGTGGCGTTGCAGCCCACTCGTCCGCCTAATGCTCCCATACTGTATGTGGCTGTGGCGTTGCAGCCCACTCGTCCGCCTAATGCTCCCATACTGTATGTGGCTGTGGCGTTGCAGCCCACTCGTCCGCCTAATGCTCCCATACTGTATGTGGCTGTGGCGTTGCAGCCCACTCGTCCGCCTAATGCTCCCATACTGTATGTGGCTGTGGCGTTGCAGCCCACTCGTCTGCCTAATGCTCCCATACTGTATGTGGCTGTGGCGTTGCAGCCCACTCGTCTGCCTAATGCTCCCATACTGTATGTGGCTGTGGCGTTGCTGCCCACTCGTCTGCCTAATGCTCCCATACTGTATGTGGCTGTGGCGTTGCAGCCCACTCGTCTTCCTAATGCTCCCATATTGTATGTGGCTGTGGCGTTGCTGCCCACTCGTCCGCCTAATGCTCCCATACTGTATGTGGCTGTGGCGTTGCAGCCCACTCGTCCGCCTAATGCTCCCATACTGTATGTGGCTGTGGCGTTGCTGCCCACTCGTCCGCCTAATGCTCCCATACTGTATGTGGCTGTGGCGTTGCAGCCCACTCGTCCGCCTAATGCTCCCATACTGTATGTGGCTGTGGCGTTGCTGCCCACTCGTCCGCCTAATGCTCCCATACTGTATGTGGCTGTGGCGTTGCAGCCCACTCGTCCGCCTAATGCTCCCATACTGTATGTGGCTGTGGCGTTGCAGCCCACTTGTCCGCCTAATGTCCGCCCAATGCTCCCATACTGTATGTGGCTGTGGCGTTGCATACCCACTGTGGCGTCCCCACTCGCCTGCCTAATGCTCCCATACTGTATGTGGCTGTGGCGTTGCAGCCCACTCGTCTGCCTAATGCTCCCATACTGTATGTGGCTGTGGCGTTGCAGCCCACTCGTCCGCCTAATGCTCCCATACTGTATGTGGCTGTGGCGTTGCAGCCCACTCGTCCGCCTAATGCTCCCATACTGTATGTGGCTGTGGCGTTGCAGCCCACTCGTCTGCCTAATGCTCCCATACTGTATGTGGCTGTGGCGTTGCTGCCCACTCGCCCACTCTGCCTAATGCTCCCATACTGTATGTGGCTGTGGCGTTGCTGCCCACTCGTCCGCCTAATGCTCCCATACTGTATGTGGCTGTGGCGTTGCAGCCCACTTGTCCGCCTAATGCTCCCATACTGTATGTGGCTGTGGCGTTGCAGCCCACTTGTCCGCCTAATGCTCCCATACTGTATGTGGCTGTGGCGTTGCTGCCCACTCGTCCGCCTAATGCCCCATACTGTATGTGGCTGTGGCGTTGCAGCCCACTGCCGCCCATACTGTATGTGGCTGTGGCGTTGCTGCCCACTCGTCCGCCTAATGCTCCCATACTGTATGTGGCTGTGGCGTTGCAGCCCACTTGTCCGCCTAATGCTCCCATACTGTATGTGGCTGTGGCGTTGCAGCCCACTTGTCCGCCTAATGCTCCCATACTGTATGTGGCTGTGGCGTTGCTGCCCACTCGTCTGCCTAATGCTCCCATACTGTATGTGGCTGTGGCGTTGCAGCCCACTGTATGTGGCTGTCTTCCTAATGCTCCCATACTGTATGTGGCTGTGGCGTTGCTGCCCACTCGTCCGCCTAATGCTCCCATACTGTATGTGGCTGTGGCGTTGCAGCCCACTTGTCCGCCTAATGCTCCCATACTGTATGTGGCTGTGGCGTTGCAGCCCACTTGTCCGCCTAATGCTCCCATACTGTATGTGGCTGTGGCGTTGCAGCCCACTCGTCCGCCTAACATGTTATGTTGGTTCATTATGCTAAACAGTGGTCTACTCGTGTTTATATTTTAAATGACTTTTTAACATACTTCATTACCAATTTTTGGAAGGAAAACTCCCTCATATTGTAATTAATTATTGTTCCTATTTCATGGAAATCTGGAAATTCTGAACAGTTACTGCATAAGGCTGCCATAACAATAATGCAATGCAGTCGTCAGATGATCAAGTAGTATAGTATTTTCTGTGTTGTCAGATGGTCAAGTAGTATCGTATTTTCTGTGTTGTCAGATGGTCAAGTAGTATAGTATTTTCTGTGTTGTCAGGTAGTGTACTCTATTCTGTGTTGTCAGATGGTCAGGTAGTGTCGTCTATTCTGTGTTGTCAGGTAGTGTAGTCTATTCTGTGTTGTCAGGTAGTGTAGTCTATTCTGTGTGGTCAGGTAGTGTAGTCTATTCTGTGTGGTCAGGTAGTGTAGTCTATTCTGTGTTGTCAGATGGTCAGGTAGTGTAGTCTATTCTGTGTTGTCAGATGGTCAGGTAGTGTAGTCTATTCTGTGTTCTCAGATGGTCAGGTAGTGTAGTCTACTCTGTGTTGTCAGATGGTCAGGTAGTGTAGTCTATTCTGTGTTGTCAGGTAGTGTAGTCTATTCTGTGTTGTCAGATGGTCAGGTAGTGTTGTCTATTCTGTGTTGTCAGATGGTCAGGTAGTGTAGTCTATTCTGTGTTCTCAGATGGTCAGGTAGTGTCGTCTATTCTGTGTTGTCAGATGGTCAGGTAGTGTAGTCTATTCTGTGTTGTCAGATGGTCAGGTAGTGTAGTCTATTCTGTGTTGTCAGATGGTCAGGTAGTGTAGTCTATTCTGTGTTGTCAGGTAGTGTAGTCTATTCTGTGTTGTCAGGTAGTGTAGTCTATTCTGTGTTGTCAGGTAGTGTAGTATATTCTGTGTTGTCAGATGGTCAGGTAGTGTAGTCTATTCTGTGTTGTCAGATGGTCAGGTAGTGTAGTCTATTCTGTGTTGTCAGGTAGTGTAGTCTATTTTGTGTTGTCAGGTAGTGTAGTCTATTCTGTGTTGTCAGGTAGTGTAGTCTATTCTGTGTTGTCAGGTAGTGTAGTCTATTCTGTGTTGTCAGGTAGTGTAGTCTATTCTGTGTTGTCAGATGGTCAGGTAGTGTAGTCTATTCTGTGTTGTCAGATGGTCAGGTAGTGTAGTCTATTCTGTGTTGTCAGATGGTCAGGTAGTGTAGTCTATTCTGTGTTGTCAGATGGTCAGGTAGTGTCGTCTATTCTGTGTTGTCAGATGGTCAGGTAGTGTAGTCTATTCTGTGTTGTCAGGTAGTGTAGTCTATTCTGTGTTGTCAGATGGTCAGGTAGTGTAGTCTATTCTGTGTTGTCAGGTAGTGTAGTATATTCTGTGTTGTCAGATGGTCAGGTAGTGTAGTCTATTCTGTGTTGTCAGATGGTCAGGTAGTGTAGTCTATTCTGTGTTGTCAGGTAGTGTAGTCTATTTTTGTGTTGTCAGGTAGTGTAGTCTATTCTGTGTTGTCAGGTAGTGTAGTCTATTCTGTGTTGTCAGGTAGTGTAGTCTATCCTGTGTTGTTAGGTAGTGTAGTCTATTCTGTGTTCTCAGATGGTCAGGTAGTGTCGTCTATTCTGTGTTGTCAGGTAGTGCAGTCTATTCTGTGTTGTCAGGTAGTGTAGTCTATTCTGTGTTGTCAGGTAGTGTAGTCTATTCTGTGTTGTCAGGTAGTGTAGTCTATTCTGTGTTGTCAGGTAGTGTAGTATATTCTGTGTTGTCAGATGGTCAGGTAGTGTAGTCTATTCTGTGTTGTCAGATGGTCAGGTAGTGTAGTCTATTCTGTGTTCTCAGATGGTCAGGTAGTGTAGTCTATTCTGTGTTGTCAGATGGTCAGGTAGTGTCGTCTATTCTGTGTTGTCAGATGGTCAGGTAGTGTAGTCTATTCTGTGTTGTCAGGTAGTGTAGTATATTCTGTGTTGTCAGATGGTCAGGTAGTGTAGTCTATTCTGTGTTGTCAGATGGTCAGGTAGTGTAGTCTATTCTGTGTTGTCAGGTAGTGTAGTCTATTTTGTGTTGTCAGGTAGTGTAGTCTATTCTGTGTTGTCAGGTAGTGTAGTCTATTCTGTGTTGTCAGGTAGTGTAGTCTATCCTGTGTTGTTAGGTAGTGTAGTCTATTCTGTGTTCTCAGATGGTCAGGTAGTGTCGTCTATTCTGTGTTGTCAGGTAGTGCAGTCTATTCTGTGTTGTCAGGTAGTGTAGTCTATTCTGTGTTGTCAGGTAGTGTAGTCTATTCTGTGTTGTCAGGTAGTGTAGTCTATTCTGTGTTGTCAGGTAGTGTAGTATATTCTGTGTTGTCAGATGGTCAGGTAGTGTAGTCTATTCTGTGTTGTCAGATGGTCAGGTAGTGTAGTCTATTCTGTGTTGTCAGGTAGTGTAGTCTATTTTGTGTTGTCAGGTAGTGTAGTCTATTCTGTGTTGTCAGGTAGTGTAGTCTATTCTGTGTTGTCAGGTAGTGTAGTCTATTCTGTGTTGTCAGGTAGTGTAGTCTATTCTGTGTTGTCAGATGGTCAGGTAGTGTAGTCTATTCTGTGTTGTCAGATGGTCAGGTAGTGTAGTCTATTCTGTGTTCTCAGATGGTCAGGTAGTGTAGTCTATTCTGTGTTGTCAGATGGTCAGGTAGTGTCGTCTATTCTGTGTTGTCAGATGGTCAGGTAGTGTAGTCTATTCTGTGTTGTCAGGTAGTGTAGTCTATTCTGTGTTGTCAGATGGTCAGGTAGTGTAGTCTATTCTGTGTTGTCAGGTAGTGTAGTATATTCTGTGTTGTCAGATGGTCAGGTAGTGTAGTCTATTCTGTGTTGTCAGATGGTCAGGTAGTGTAGTCTATTCTGTGTTGTCAGGTAGTGTAGTCTATTTTGTGTTGTCAGGTAGTGTAGTCTATTCTGTGTTGTCAGGTAGTGTAGTCTATTCTGTGTTGTCAGGTAGTGTAGTCTATCCTGTGTTGTTAGGTAGTGTAGTCTATTCTGTGTTCTCAGATGGTCAGGTAGTGTCGTCTATTCTGTGTTGTCAGGTAGTGCAGTCTATTCTGTGTTGTCAGGTAGTGTAGTCTATTCTGTGTTGTCAGGTAGTGTAGTCTATTCTGTGTTGTCAGGTAGTGTAGTCTATTCTGTGTTGTCAGGTGGTCAGGTAGTGTAGTATATTCTATGTTGTCAGATGGTCAGGTAGTGTAGTCTATTCTGTGTTCTCAGATGGTCAGGTAGTGTAGTCTATTCTGTGTTGTCAGATGGTCAGGTAGTGTAGTCTATTCTGTGTTGTCAGATGGTCAGGTAGTGTAGTCTATTCTGTGTTGTCAGATGGTCAGGTAGTGTAGTCTATTCTGTGTTGTCAGGTAGTGTAGTCTATTCTGTGTTGTCAGGTAGTGTAGTCTATTCTGTGTTGTCAGATGGTCAGGTAGTGTAGTCTATTCTGTGTTCTCAGATGGTCAGGTAGTGTAGTCTATTCTGTGTTGTCAGGTAGTGTAGTCTATTCTGTGTTGTCAGATGGTCAGGTAGTGTAGTCTATTCTGTGTTGTCAGGTAGTGTAGTCTATTCTGTGTTGTCAGGTAGTGTAGTCTATTCTGTGTTGTCAGGTAGTGTAGTCTATTTTGTGTTGTCAGGTAGTGTAGTCTATTCTGTGTTGTCAGGTAGTGTAGTCTATTCTGTGTTGTCAGGTAGTGTAGTCTATTCTGTGTTGTCAGATGGTCAGGTAGTGTAGTCTATTCTGTGTTGTCAGATGGTCAGGTAGTGTAGTCTATTCTGTGTTCTCAGATGGTCAGGTAGTGTAGTCTATTCTGTGTTGTCAGATGGTCAGGTAGTGTAGTGTATTCTGTGTTGTCAGATGGTCAGGTAGTGTTGTCTATCCTGTGTTGTCAGGTAGTGTAGTCTATTCTGTGTTCTCAGATGGTCAGGTAGTGTCGTCTATTCTGTGTTGTCAGGTAGTGCAGTCTATTCTGTGTTGTCAGGTAGTGTAGTCTATTCTGTGTTGTCAGGTAGTGTAGTCTATTCTGTGTTGTCAGGTGGTCAGGTAGTGTAGTATATTCTATGTTGTCAGATGGTCAGGTAGTGTAGTCTATTCTGTGTTCTCAGATGGTCAGGTAGTGTAGTCTATTCTGTGTTGTCAGATGGTCAGGTAGTGTAGTCTATTCTGTGTTGTCAGGTAGTGTAGTCTATTCTGTGTTGTCAGGTGGTCAGGTAGTGTTGTCTATTCTGTGTTCTCAGATGGTCAGGTAGTGTAGTCTATTCTGTGTTGTCAGGTAGTGTAGTCTATTCTGTGTTGTCAGATGGTCAGGTAGTGTAGTCTATTCTGTGTTGTCAGGTAGTGTAGTCTATTCTGTGTTGTCAGGTAGTGTAGTCTATTTTGTGTTGTCAGGTAGTGTAGTCTATTCTGTGTTGTCAGGTAGTGTAGTCTATTCTGTGTTGTCAGGTAGTGTATTCTATTCTGTGTTGTCAGGTAGTGTAGTCTATTCTGTGTTGTCAGGTAGTGTAGTCTTTTCTGTGTTGTCAGGTAGTGTAGTCTATTCTGTGTTGTCAGGTAGTGTAGTCTAATCTGTGTTGTCAGGTGGTCAGGTAGTCTATTCTGTGTTGTCAGATGGTCAGGTAGTGTAGTCTATTCTGTGTTGTCAGGTGGTCAGGTAGTGTATTCTATTCTGTGTTGTCAGGTAGTGTAGTCTATTCTGTGTTGTCAGGTAGTGTAGTCTATTCTGTGTTGTCAGGTAGTGTAGTCTATTCTGTGTTGTCAGGTAGTGTAGTCTATTCTGTGTTGTCAGATGGTCAGGTAGTGTAGTCTATTCTGTGTTGTCAGATGGTCAGGTAGTGTAGTCTATTCTGTGTTCTCAGATGGTCAGGTAGTGTAGTCTATTCTGTGTTGTCAGATGGTCAGGTAGTGTAGTGTATTCTGTGTTGTCAGATGGTCAGGTAGTGTTGTCTATCCTGTGTTGTCAGGTAGTGTAGTCTATTCTGTGTTCTCAGATGGTCAGGTAGTGTCGTCTATTCTGTGTTGTCAGGTAGTGCAGTCTATTCTGTGTTGTCAGGTAGTGTAGTCTATTCTGTGTTGTCAGGTAGTGTAGTCTATTCTGTGTTGTCAGGTGGTCAGGTAGTGTAGTATATTCTATGTTGTCAGATGGTCAGGTAGTGTAGTCTATTCTGTGTTCTCAGATGGTCAGGTATTGTAGTCTATTCTGTGTTGTCAGATGGTCAGGTAGTGTAGTCTATTCTGTGTTGTCAGGTAGTGTAGTCTATTCTGTGTTGTCAGGTGGTCAGGTAGTGTTGTCTATTCTGTGTTCTCAGATGGTCAGGTAGTGTAGTCTATTCTGTGTTGTCAGGTAGTGTAGTCTATTCTGTGTTGTCAGATGGTCAGGTAGTGTAGTCTATTCTGTGTTGTCAGGTAGTGTAGTCTATTCTGTGTTGTCAGGTAGTGTAGTCTATTCTGTGTTGTCAGGTAGTGTAGTCTATTTTGTGTTGTCAGGTAGTGTAGTCTATTCTGTGTTGTCAGGTAGTGTAGTCTATTCTGTGTTGTCAGGTAGTGTATTCTATTCTGTGTTGTCAGGTAGTGTAGTCTATTCTGTGTTGTCAGGTAGTGTAGTCTATTCTGTGTTGTCAGGTAGTGTAGTCTTTTCTGTGTTGTCAGGTAGTGTAGTCTATTCTGTGTTGTCAGGTAGTGTAGTCTAATCTGTGTTGTCAGGTGGTCAGGTAGTCTATTCTGTGTTGTCAGATGGTCAGGTAGTGTAGTCTATTCTGTGTTGTCAGGTGGTAGTCAGTGTTGTCAGTGTATTCTATTCTGTGTTGTCAGGTAGTAGTGTAGTCTATTCTGTGTTGTCAGGTAGTGTAGTCTATTCTGTGTTGTCAGGTAGTGTAGTCTATTCTGTGTTGTCAGGTGTTGTGGTAGTCTATTCTGTGTTGTCAGATGGTCAGGTAGTGTAGTCTATTCTGTGTTCTCAGATGGTCAGGTAGTGTAGTCTATTCTGTGTTCTCAGATGGTCAGGTAGTCAGGTAGTGTAGTCTATTCTGTGTTGTCAGGTGGTCAGGTAGTGTTGTCTATTCTGTGTTGTCAGATGGTCAGGTAGTGTAGTCTATTCTGTGTTGTCAGGTAGTGTAGTCTATTCTGTGTTGTCAGATGGTCAGGTAGTGTAGTCTATTCTGTGTTGTCAGGTAGTGTAGTCTATTTTGTGTTCTCAGATGGTCAGGTAGTGTAGTCTATTCTGTGTTGTCAGGTAGTGTAGTCTATTCTGTGTTGTCAGATGGTCATTCTGGTTGTGTAGTCTATTCTGTGTTGTCAGGTAGTGTAGTCTATTCTGTGTTGTCAGGTAGTGTAGTCTTTTCTGTGTTGTCAGGTAGTGTAGTCTATTCTGTGTTGTCAGGTAGTGTAGTCTAATCTGTGTTGTCAGGTGGTCAGGTAGTCTATTCTGTGTTGTCAGATGGTCAGGTAGTGTAGTCTATTCTGTGTTGTCAGGTGGTCAGGTAGTGTATTCTATTCTGTGTTGTCAGGTAGTGTAGTCTATTCTGTGTTGTCAGGTAGTGTAGTCTTTTCTGTGTTGTCAGGTAGTGTAGTCTATTCTGTGTTGTCAGGTAGTGTAGTCTATTCTGTGTTGTCAGATGGTCAGGTAGTGTACTCTATTCTGTGTTGTCAGGTAGTGTAGTCTTTTCTGTGTTGTCAGGTAGTGTAGTCTATTATGTGTTGTCAGATGGTCAGGTAGTGTAGTCTATTCTGTGTTGTCAGGTAGTGTAGTCTATTCTGTGTTGTCAGGTTGTGTAGTCTATTCTGTGTTGTCAGGTAGTGTCGTCTATTCTGTGTTGTCAGATGGTCAGGTAGTGTAGTCTATTCTGTGTTGTCAGGTAGTGTAGTCTATTCTGTGTTGTCAGGTAGTGTAGTCTATTCTGTGTTGTCAGGTAGTGTCGTCTATTCTGTGTTGTCAGGTGGTCAGGTAGTGTTGTCTATTCTGTGTTGTCAGATGGTCAGGTAGTGTAGTCTATTCTGTGTTCTCAGATGGTCAGGTAGTGTAGTCTATTCTGTGTTGTCAGGTAGTGTAGTCTATTCTGTGTTGTCAGGTAGTGTAGTCTATTCTGTGTTGTCAGGTAGTGTAGTCTATTTTGTGTTGTCAGGTAGTGTAGTCTATTCTGTGTTGTCAGGTAGTGTAGTCTATTCTGTGTTGTCAGGTAGTGTATTCTATTCTGTGTTGTCAGGTAGTGTAGTCTATTCTGTGTTGTCAGGTAGTGTAGTCTTTTCTGTGTTGTCAGGTTTTCTGTGTTGTCAGGTGTGTAGTCAGGTAGTGTAGTATATTCTGTGTTGTCAGGTAGTGTAGTCTATTCTGTGTTGTCAGATGGTCAGGTAGTGTATTCTATTCTGTGTTGTCAGGTAGTGTAGTCTATTCTGTGTTGTCAGGTAGTGTAGTCTTTTCTGTGTTGTCAGGTAGTGTAGTCTATTCTGTGTTGTCAGGTAGTGTAGTCTATTCTGTGTTGTCAGATGGTCAGGTAGTGTACTCTATTCTGTGTTGTCAGATGGTCAGGTAGTGTAGCCTATTCTGTGTTGTCAGGTAGTGTAGTCTATTCTGTGTTGTCAGGTGGTCAGGTAGTGTCGTCTATTCTGTGTTGTCAGGTACTGTAGTCTATTCTGTGTTGTCAGGTAGTGTATTCTATTCTGTGTTGTCAGGTAGTGTAGTCTATTCTGTGTTGTCAGGTAGTGTAGTCTTTTCTGTGTTGTCAGGTAGTGTAGTCTATTATGTGTTGTCAGATGGTCAGGTAGTGTAGTCTATTCTGTGTTGTCAGGTAGTGTAGTCTATTCTGTGTTGTCAGGTAGTGTCGTCTATTCTGTGTTGTCAGGTGGTCAGGTAGTGTTGTCTATTCTGTGTTGTCAGATGGTCAGGTAGTGTAGTCTATTCTGTGTTCTCAGATGGTCAGGTAGTGTAGTCTATTCTGTGTTGTCAGGTAGTATAGTCTATTCTGTGTTGTCAGATGGTCAGGTAGTGTAGTCTATTCTGTGTTGTCAGGTAGTGTAGTCTATTCTGTGTTGTCAGATGGTCAGGTAGTCTATTCTGTGTTGTCAGATGGTCAGGTAGTGTTGTCTATCCTGTGTTGTCAGATGGTCAGGTAGTGTAGTCTATTCTGTGTTCTCAGATGGTCAGGTAGTGTCGTCTATTCTGTGTTGTCAGATGGTCAGGTAGTGTAGTCTATTCTGTGTTGTCAGGTAGTGTAGTCTATTCTGTGTTGTCAGATGGTCAGGTAGTGTAGTCTATTCTGTATTGTCAGGTGGTCAGGTAGTGTAGTATATTCTGTGTTGTCAGGTGGTGTAGTCTATTCTGTGTTGTCAGATGGTCAGGTAGTGTAGTCTAATCTGTGTTGTCAGGTGGTCAGGTAGTCTATTCTGTGTTGTCAGATGGTCAGGTAGTGTAGTATATTCTGTGTTGTCAGGTAGTGTAGTCTATTCTGTGTTGTCAGATGGTCAGGCAGTGTAGTCTATTCTGTGTTGTCAGGTGGTCAGGTAGTGTATTCTATTCTGTGTTGTCAGGTAGTGTAGTCTATTCTGTGTTGTCAGGTAGTGTAGTCTTTTCTGTGTTGTCAGGTAGTGTAGTCTATTCTGTGTTGTCAGATGGTCAGGTAGTGTAGTCTATTCTGTGTTGTCAGGTAGTGTACTCTATTCTGTGTTGTCAGATGGTCAGGTAGTGTACTCTATTCTGTGTTGTCAGATGGTCAGGTAGTGTAGCCTATTCTGTGTTGTCAGGTAGTGTAGTCTATTCTGTGTTGTCAGGTGGTCAGGTAGTGTCGTCTATTCTGTGTTGTCAGGTAGTGTAGTCTATTCTGTGTTGTCAGGTAGTGTATTCTATTCTGTGTTGTCAGGTAGTGTAGTCTATTCTGTGTTGTCAGGTAGTGTAGTATTTTCTGTGTTGTCAGGTAGTGTAGTCTATTCTGTGTTGTCAGATGGTCAGGTAGTGTAGTCTATTCTGTGTTGTCAGATGGTCAGGTAGTGTAGTCTATTCTGTGTTGTCAGGTTGTGTAGTCTATTCTGTGTTGTCAGATGGTCAGGTAGTGTCGTCTATTCTGTGTTGTCAGATGGTCAGGTAGTGTAGTCTATTCTGTGTTGTCAGGTAGTGTAGTCTATTCTGTGTTGTCAGGTAGTGTAGTCTTTTCTGTGTTGTCAGGTAGTGTAGTCTATTCTGTGTTGTCAGATGGTCAGGTAGTGTAGTCTATTCTGTGTTGTCAGATGGTCAGGTAGTGTAGTCTATTCTGTGTTGTCAGGTAGTGTAGTCTATTCTGTGTTGTCAGGTGGTCAGGTAGTGTAGTCTATTCTGTGTTGTCAGGTAGTGTCGTCTATTCTGTGTTGTCAGGTAGTGTAGTCTATTCTGTGTTGTCAGGTAGTGTAGTCTATTCTGTGCTGTCAGGTAGTGTAGTCTATTCTGTGCTGTCAGGTAGTGTAGTCTATTCTGTGTTGTCAGGTAGTGTATTCTATTCTGTGCTGTCAGGTAGTGTAGTCTATTCTGTGTTGTCAGGTGGTCAGGTAGTGTAGTCTATTCTGTGTTGTCAGGTAGTGTAGTCTATTCTGTGTTGTCAGATGGTCAGGTAGTGTAGTCTATTCTGTGTTGTCAGGTAGTGTACTCTATTCTGTGTTGTCAGATGGTCAGGTAGTGTACTCTATTCTGTGTTGTCAGATGGTCAGGTAGTGTAGCCTATTCTGTGTTGTCAGGTAGTGTAGTCTATTCTGTGTTGTCGGGTAGTGTCGTCTATTCTGTGTTGTCAGGTAGTGTAGTCTATTCTGTGTTGTCAGGTAGTGTATTCTATTCTGTGTTGTCAGGTAGTGTAGTCTATTCTGTGTTGTCAGGTAGTGTAGTATTTTCTGTGTTGTCAGGTAGTGTAGTCTATTCTGTGTTGTCAGATGGTCAGGTAGTGTAGTCTATTCTGTGTTGTCAGATGGTCAGGTAGTGTAGTCTATTCTGTGTTGTCAGGTTGTGTAGTCTATTCTGTGTTGTCAGATGGTCAGGTAGTGTCGTCTATTCTGTGTTGTCAGATGGTCAGGTAGTGTAGTCTATTCTGTGTTGTCAGGTAGTGTAGTCTATTCTGTGTTGTCAGGTAGTGTAGTCTTTTCTGTGTTGTCAGGTAGTGTAGTCTATTCTGTGTTGTCAGATGGTCAGGTAGTGTAGTCTATTCTGTGTTGTCAGATGGTCAGGTAGTGTAGTCTATTCTGTGTTGTCAGGTAGTGTAGTCTATTCTGTGTTGTCAGGTGGTCAGGTAGTGTAGTCTATTCTGTGTTGTCAGGTAGTGTCATCTATTCTGTGTTGTCAGGTAGTGTAGTCTATTCTGTGTTGTCAGGTAGTGTATTCTATTCTGTGCTGTCAGGTAGTGTAGTCTATTCTGTGCTGTCAGGTAGTGTAGTCTATTCTGTGTTGTCAGGTAGTGTATTCTATTCTGTGCTGTCAGGTAGTGTAGTCTATTCTGTGTTGTCAGGTGGTCAGGTAGTGTATTCTATTCTGTGTTGTCAGGTAGTGTAGTCTATTCTGTGTTGTCAGGTAGTGTAGTCTTTTCTGTGTTGTCAGGTAGTGTAGTCTATTTTGTGTTGTCAGATGGTCAGGTAGTGTAGTCTATTCTGTGTTGTCAGATGGTCAGGTAGTGTAGTCTATTCTGTGTTGTCAGATGGTCAGGTAGTGTACTATATTCTGTGTTGTCAGATGGTCAGGTAGTGTAGCCTATTCTGTGTTGTCAGGTAGTGTAGTCTATTCTGTGTTCTCAGATGGTCAGGTAGTCTATTCTGTGTTGTCAGATGGTCAGGTAGTGTAGTCTTCTGTTTTGTCAGGTAGTGTAGTCTATTCTGTGTTGTCAGGTGGTCAGGTAGTGTAGTCTATTCTGTGTTGTCCGATGGTCAGGTAGTGTCGTCTATTCTGTGTTGTCAGATGGTCAGGTAATGTAGTCTATTCTGTGTTGTCAGGTAGTGTAGTCTATTCTGTGTTCTCAGATGGTCAGGTAGTGTAGTCTATTCTGTGTTGTCAGATGGTCAGGTAGTCTATTCTGTGTTGTCAGATGGTCAGGTAGTGTAGTCTTCTGTTTTGTCAGGTAGTGTAGTCTATTCTGTGTTGTCAGGTGGTCAGGTAGTGTAGTCTATTCTGTGTTGTCAGATGGTCAGGTAGTGTCGTCTATTCTGTGTTGTCAGATGGTCAGGTAGTGTACTCTATTCTGTGTTGTCAGGTAGTGTAGTCTATTCTGTGTGGTCAGGTAGTGTAGTCTATTCTGTGTTGTCAGGTAGTGTATTCTATTCTGTGCTGTCAGGTAGTGTAGTCTATTCTGTGTGGTCAGGTAGTGTAGTCTATTCTGTGTTGTCAGGTAGTGTAGTCTATTCTGTTTTGTCAGATGGTCAGGTAGTGTAGTCTATTCTGTGTTGTCAGGTAGTGTAGTCTATTCTGTGTTGTCAGGAGGTGTAGTCTTTCAGTCACCCAGATGGGGAACCCAGGTGACAGGTGCTTAACACACACACAGATGTTCACTTCACGTGGAGGGGGAGATGGAGGAGGAGAAAAGAGGGGAGACCACAGGAACCACCTCGCTCTAGCACCTGCACCACTTTGCCCGCTTGCTCATATCCAGCGCATGCTTTCGCGGAAACCTGCATGCCCCTACACACACTCAGACACTCACATACTATGCATGCATTCATAAAACCACACACATACCATATGCACTATGCATATACACACATTCCCAATCCTGTATGTTTACACACATACTCACACACACATACAATGTGCAGACATACAATACACTGCCTGCACACACTCCGACATAGTGAGCAGCACAGTGCGCCTGGCTCCACCCCAGCCACATCCTCTCCTGTACAGAGAAGAGCTGCTCTACTGAACCACAACACAGGCAGTCACAACTGAGAAAGTGACAGTTTCTCACACTTCCTCTGCTGATAGGTAGGTTCATCTACATTCACTACAAGGTTCAGTTCCAAATCAGTTGATGAACTTGAACCCAACTTGTTCATGTTTTATTTTATTGCATTAGTTAATTTATGTGAATGTGTTAGTTATACTGTGCAACATCTAAAGCTGATGGAAGACATGAGAACTAGAAGACTGTTAGAACAGGTACGTATCCGTTTTTGATGTAAACGGTGTCATTATCAGAAGCATATCCCCCTCTGCTGTGTGAAATTAGTACTGCAGGCAAACACAAACTCCGTCAAACTGCACTAAAATGTACACATAATTATGCTAAAATGTCTTGACTAAAACAATTTTGGATTGAAACTGTACTGGAGTGTTTTGGCCTACTGTACTTTGATAACAGGTTATTGTTACAGACATACAGTACCAAGGCCCTGCCACTACTTCAATTAACCCCTTCAGTAGTAATAAGACTATGTCATCAAATAGCAGATCAACAAGATTCATTCAAAGCAGTAACCTCAGCCATTCACATGTCATCACCCATATACCTAGCCTGGGTACCAGTCTTTTTAGCTACCATTCCACTCCTTGCCACTCTAGTCAAAGATCTTAGGCAAATGAAAGGAGTGTCAAGGAGTGGAATGTAATAGCTGAACAGAGATCCAGGCTACCATAGGCCTACTGGTTACCTCAAATTGTCCCTCACTCATAAAGTGTGGAATGTGTTGACCAGGGGCTCTTACATAGGAACAGAGTCTCAGTGTTGACTCGTATATGACATGTATCCCTGCAACAGCTGAACGGTGTCCTGTTACTGTGTCAGTAATGCAGCTGACACACAGGGCCCACTGTACTGTATGTTATGGATCGGATAGCAGTTGGCCTCTTTTACCACCTCTGTTAGCGTTTAATGATGCTATTATGTTCCGCTCGCAGTGTGCTGTCGTTTTTGTAGCCTTTCATCAATGTCATGTAGTGGTAGCAAATCGCTGACAAACACTCTCCAGTCCACCTTATAGGTTTAGTTTAGAAGGGGATAAAACGTGTTTATTTTTTGACTATTTGGGGTTTCTATTCGCTGAGTGAAGAGAAAATGTTTGTTTTTTTAAATGCTGCTGTTCATGAAATGGCTTCTGTCACGGATCTCTCACCAATTAGTCGCAGCGTTCTCTCTGTGAGAGGCTGTCACACACACACTCTCTCTCTCTAGACCATTGGATTAGTCTCTTTATCCATACATACTGTAGCCTTTCCTCATATCAACTGTAACTACAGTATCAGATGAGACAGGACAGACCAACCAACCAGGAATGTGTTCCCTGTCTTTCTCAAACCCTTTACAGTTTAACAGGGTTTTTACGGGATTATTGATCAGACTAATGAGCCCTAATGGTCCTAGCTGTGTGGGGAGTGTTGTGTTGGGAGGGGTGTGGTTTGCTTGAGCGGAGAGAAGCTGTGGAGTTTGCTGTGTCTCCAGGAATAGGCTCAGTCTCTACTGACATGCAATATACACTATGAGCCTGATAGGAATGCTGTCCCTCTGTTGAAAGCTGAAGGTGCACAGTGTAGAAATAGAGCATATAGATCCAAAAGAGCACACATCCACTTAATGATGTGGGCTTTTTAAGGTTGCTGTGTGATGTTGGCTCTATGTGTTGCATTGCTGTGGTAACTGGAGCCTCCTTGGCCCCGAGGATCGTCTTGCTCTTGTGCAGACAAGCAGCATAGAAATTGGGTTTATAGAACGGATAAGTGAAGCGTGATTGCATTGCATAAGCAGTTTGGCAGGAACACAATGTTCTGTTTCTAAGGTAACCAGGGACCTGTAGCCCCAGGTATCCTCTCACATCAGGGGAGTTGGTTACCCAGGTGTAATAGGAGGCAGGAAATAGGTCACAGGAAACAGGTAACAGCTTCAAGCCTTCCTTCTGTCCACCCTATAGAGAATGATAGAGGCCTCTAGTGGCCAAAATGATGTATTAGCATGACCAGCTCCATTGAGTGCTTCCAACATTTGAATGTCGTCAACTGGGTGGGACTTCCAACCTCATTGGCTGATCCCTCTTGATGACCCGGTTGGAATCATGTCCAACCGGGTCATTAGGAGGGGTTAGCCAATTCGTGAAGAAGAAAATTGACCACTTTAGCCTCAGTGGCGCTGCCCATGCTGTCACAGACATTGTAATGACACAGATACAAAGATGAGTCCACCCACACCTCCATTCCTGTGGCTCAAAAGATGTTTCCTTTCTTGGGAAATGTACCGATAATCCTCTTCCTTGTATCTCTCCCTAGGCCTGGAAACATGTTGTTTTTTACCTGGAAACCTTGTTAATGGCTGTGATGGCATAGGGCCCTAAGTCATTGGTGTTGGGTCCGGGGCCAGGGATTAGAGGTTAGAGGTTAGGGGTTATGCTACTGTGAGTGTCTGCGGTATTACAAGAGCCAGAGCTGTCAGACATTCCATCGGTCTGCCTGTGCAGTGTGGGTTACTGCTAGGGGTGAGGAGGTGGGGTGTTGGTTGGGGGTCACCTTAGCATTTAAGTGTATTACTGTATTATGTTCTAATGTTATATGACCTCTGTAGGAGCATACAAACAGTGAAATACACTAATTGCATACAGAGATATTAATTTACCAATACTGTTACGCATCACTGTATAGTCATAGTGCATTTTCAGATACTACATACTTGGTTCTTGAACTCTCCATCGGTAAGAACATTGATGATGTGTTCTGTCTGTATCCAATGGAACATATCATGGTAAATACCAGTGACGGTGAGAGCTGGAGATGGTTTAAAAGGGCATAGCTGTTGGATGGCTTGTCATAACTATGAGGTTACAAGGTTAGGCTCTTGACATTTACTGGTCAAAGGTTGTTTGTTAGGCCTCCTGGTTAAGAAGCAGGCCGTGTATACTGAGACGAAAGAAACTAACTAAAACAAAGAAAGAAAAACTGAAAGGAGTACAGCTAGTGTGATTCATTCAGGCCAGCCTGAATCCACAATAAAAAGTCCTCTTCTATCCTACCTTATATGGGCCTGCATATTATTCCAACTTTCAGTACAAATAATGGTAGTCCTCTAGTGTAGTGAATATATGTAGCCACCTCCACATGCATTTCAGTTTACACTGAATGGCTGAATAGGGATTTGTCCTCCTCTTTCTATTGGCTTCATACCACAGTATTATTATTACACCCCCCCCCCCAGGACCCAAAACTCACCAGGGGGGTTGAGCCTTTGACTTCTGATTGACAGGTCAGTGATGAGGGTATAGAGAGGAGTCGTTGCTGGGGTGAGGGGTCAAGGTCAAAGGTCAGAATCCTGCTGAGAGAGGGAGAGACTTGCTAACGAGGGAAACATTGCACAGCCATGTCGTCATCCACACAGCTCAGGTCTCGCTCTCTCTTTCAGTCAACGAACTGCTGACACGTGGCAGGGAAGAGCAAACTTATGTTTGATTACTAATAAGAGTGAATTAATCTATTGATTGGAATTAATTTGAAAATGGTCGATGAACCATGCTAATTACCATGTAAATACACAGTGGGACCACATTTATATTCAACTTTTTTTCTGAAACAGTTTGAAACAGTCTCAATTGCTTTTTGTAATAATATAACTCCATTCAAACTATACATTACTGCATATTTTCATATAATCTACCTGTTATTTCCAGAAACTAATAAGAAAGCTAGAGAATGCTATGTATGTGGTGGAGTTCGTATAGCCAAATACTGCTCCCCTGACAGCAGCACTAGAAGTTAACTCATTCTCCAGAGATGGAAAGTAACTAATCAGCAACAGATAGAGACACAGACAGACAGACAGAAACGCTTTTAGACATTATATCACATTGCATTGTTGTCTGTTTACCGCTAGGTGTCTCCCTTCCTGCTCCTTTCTACCTCCTCTCACACACACACACACACGCAATAACACAATCTGCCTCTTTTTACCTGCTGGTGTGTCTTTCAGATTTTTGTGTTGTTTTTTAATCAACATGTATTATTTTGTATTAACAGAGATTCTACTATTTTCATATTTTAATCGTTTACATATGGCATGTGAGGGAACACTAACAGGGGACACCGGCGAGGACGCTGTGAGAGGCTTCTGCCCAAGCTATCTGTCTCTGCGTGAGTCTGTTTGTCTGTCTACTACAAGAGAAATAAGGATTATGTAATGTTTACTATGTAACTGTCTTTGTTGGCTTGCACAGCCTGGAAAAAAAGAGAAGACAACTCCTCTATATCTCTGTCACTAAATCAGAATCAAAGGTAAAGACCTCAAACCAAATTTCTCTTTCAAAGGTATTGCAGAAAAATCTCCAGAACAGTAGGCTACAAAAATGTTATTCATATAGTTTTTCAGAAAATTTGCCAGTGTGCTGTAGGCTAGAAGTCCGTTGTAGTCGTTGTCCTACTGTCTGTCTGTCTGTAACTGCCATAGTACTACAGAGGTTCGGCACGCCACTCTTCCATGCAGCCTTACGCTCTCGTACTACAGTACTTGCAGTAAACACTAGTGAGCCGAGTTTACGACAGACCACGCCCCCTTCGTCCAGCTGGTGGCAACATGCGTGATGACATCACCACTGCGTTCGGCCATTGGCTGGGAGAATTCTCCGTCCTGGCCAATCACGCGTTGGCAATTTGACGTCAGCTGAGATCCCCTGTTCATTTTCTAGGGGAGAGGCGGGGCTGAGAATGATCGTCGACGTCAGACAGAGCTGAATTCAGCGCCGTGATTGGCTGTTCGGTGCGAGGTGAGGGTCTGTTGCTGAGAGAAAAGAAAGGAGTGTAAATCAGCGAAATGAGAGATACAAAGTAGTGAAAGCGGTGTAATGGCACAACATTTTACACTATAACAATTATAAAGAAAACGAATATCTCAACCATTGAACAAGGAAATGGGCTCGAGAGCAGTAAAACTTTTTAGGGCCCCTCGGCCCCCCCTTCTTTCTGAATCACTCTATCCCACTTTCCCCAATTCTTTAGGTCTGCAGAGGGAGTTGACATACTTGCAGAAATCACAGATGAGCTTGTAGTTCTGTAAGTGCTCACACTATCAACGATCTATCTTTTCCTTGGTGTTTTCGTGATAAGAAACGTCCCAGAGCAGACTGTCTAGCCAGGGATGGCCCTTGCGCTGTCAGTTGTGGTAAACGTGCCCCATTATTTTGGAGGGGGGAGGACACCTATGCTATTCTATTGGCTAAACTCTGATTCGGTCCCTCCCTTGGGCCCACCCACACACTGTTCCTATGGTTCCCAATGCCCTTATTGGATACTGTATAGTTTGGGACTAGGCACCGGCTTGGTCTAATATCCCATAGCCATTCGCCAGAGACACGTGTCAATCATGTGGACTTTGACAGCGGTCCACACCCTTTTCTTTGTACCGTTAACGCTGGTAGGCTACTGTACCTGTCAGAGATCTGTGATTGGTCAGAGAGGCCAGCTGTTAGTGGTTCATTCACCATTTTGAGACTGTAGTGGAAAAGGGACCCAGATCTTTTAATTTTTTTTTTTATCCCTGGTTGAGTTGCTCTGGGAAAAATACATGTTTTACGGAGGGAAATTAAAGTGAGAGCCCGGGACCACACAGTAGCAACGGCCAGCCGAGGGATGTTACCCGCGAGCGTGCAAGCTTCCTCATCTGCAAAATAGGACATGTTTCTATTGCCAACTGAATTTTTCTGTTTGGGTGAGTTACAACTGACCGACTTGTATGTTCTTCTCCAACAAGCTAACAACAGTTACTATCAACGGTTAACGGTCGGTCTGGTTGCCCTGTTTTTCGTACTGATCGCGTGTAAAGAAGAGTGACACAGCTTTCTCGCTAAGTATCAAGGAAGGGACGAGAGAAAAGAGGAGAGGGGGTGAGGGTGCACAGTCACTAAACTTTGTCAACGGATTAACTGCATAACCTGCAAGCAAGCTACAAGTAACTTTGCACTACAATTATCCACCTCAACGTTGCGGTAAACTTGACTTTGTGCATAGCAGTAAATAGGTAATCGACCCATCTTGCACACCCCAGTGCAGCAAATACATGACACCCCAGCATCAGACCCAGGATTTACTATTGCTGTCCTGACTATTTGTAAATAGTAAACGAATGGAACACTATGTCCTATTTAGCCTAAAACAGTCCCGAGCAGTTGTAATGACGTTGTTATTACTACTACTACTACTACTGAGCAGTAGTAGCCAGATTAGCTAGCGATTTGTGTGACCCGCTTAAAATGAATGCTGTTTAGCTCGCTGAATTTAACTTTTGCGCCATGAACCGTCCCTGAAGTAACTGCACAATTTGCAATATATTTTAGTGTTAGAGAAAGGTGTGCAAAGCTGCGTTGTGTAGAAAATGTCGTTAGGCTAAGCAATCGACACAGGCTGTTGTGTTTGTTTGCTTTTGGTAAAACAGCCTTTGACATTGTGCAGTATGGAGTGCAGCGGCTCTAGTACTAGCTAGGCTACTCTTGCTCGGATCAGCGCAGAACCTAGGCCGGGGAGAAACAGCTCGTTTGCTGTCTGGCACTATGTAACGGCTCCTCTAAGGCCGTGCTCCCACTTTTCTGCCCAGCTAAACTACTATCACAGCACTCCAGAGGCATCATGACTGCATTGAGCTGCAGTTTCCTTGTAGACTTTTCTACATTTGACATGTAGAGTATTTACAGAGTTAAACAACATTTGCAATTGGGGTGTACAGACTTGTACCTTGGTGCTGTCAGAACTGACAGCATTTGCAATGTATTGCAGATTATGCACATAGAAAACGTTTGATTTTGTATAATCATCATTGCTTTCATCCCTTAATTTGTGCATGAATATGGAAATCTCTCCTAGATTGAAATGTATGCTGTAGTTTAGCAGAGCAGTTTGCCATTGATTTGGCATTGGCAGTCCTGCCATTGGGTCCCAGTCAACACTGAACACCTCTGGTCCAGCTAAAGCTGTAGATCAATAACTGACTGGAGTCCTTAACGGTTTTCAACCTTCAATATTTCTGTTTCATCAATAATATGGACAGTGACAGTCATAATTATGCCAGCAAGCAACTGACCGTATTTTAACTACGTCACAACTAAACTGATGTTCTCCACCGTAGCGCCCTCACACACTCACTCACACACACTCACTCACACTCACTCACACACACTCGTTCATAGTTCTCCCTCTCACTACACCAAAAATACCCTGTCAAAATGTGTTCCTTCATGTCGCATTGTGCGATCACTCCACCCCCTCGTCGTACAGTGAGTACGTACACAAGAGCTACTCAAGTGTGTGTGTGTGTGTGTGTGATGTGTTATTTTTTGCTGTTTCATGTGTGTTGGTTCCCTGGTGACCCAGTTGAAGGGTAGGATGGCCCTGTCACCACGGTAAACCACAGGGGAGAATACAGTACACTACCCTGGTACTACACCTTTTAATCCTTAGTGGTGTAGTGTGTCTTAGTGCTCCCCTCTCCATCCCGTTCCCTCCACTGCAGCCCTGCGCCCTCTCAGACGCCCATAAAATACATTTCAGAGAGGGATGAACTGCAGTGTACCATACCCCACACACACAGTGTGAGACAATGTGAAGTCCCACACTCAACATATGCTGTTTTGTACACACACTCTTGTGCGGCACATCTCCTACACATGGGCAGTCGGGCACACGTACACCCTCTGTCACAGTGTGCCGGGGCACTGCACTATATTACTCACAAGTTGTTCACAAAAATTGCATTGTGGCAGTAGTTTATAACCGTGGGCTAGTACAGTAATAAAGTGTAGTAGGACTAGGAGCATGCTTTTATTCTGTACATGTGCCCATGTCTTTACACTCTCTGTTGAGATTAGATGTCTGTATTAATTACTCATCACTGTGTGTGTGTGTGTGTGTGTATATGTGTGTGTGTGATCTTAGGCCAATGGAAAATTGAACAGTGTGTCTGTTCTGTAAATTCTTGGTTGAGTGTTAGTGTGTGGGACTGCTCGCTGTGTGTGTGTGTGTGTGTGTGTGTGTGTGTGTGGGTAGTCAATGCTGCTCGTATTCCAGGGTGATCGTGTTTAGGCTGATTTCTGAGTACTAGGCCTTCACTGTCTGTGGGGCTAAATGTTTATCAATCAACCCCTTTAAGGCCAGTTCTGCCAGAGGCTCTCACAATACAGAATGGAATCATTTATACATTTAGATGGATCTAGTTATTGGCCTAGTATTTTAGTTGGTACAGTGTAGGCTACATTGGATGGTACTTGAATCACATGATAAAATGTACATTGTACAACATTTGTATTGTACTGTATTTAACAGGCTAATCTCCTGTTATTGCCTTTTTTGTGATTGAGCCAGAATCAACAGATCTTTATCAAGGCCATTAAATGATCATGGTCTTTTCCCAGAAGATGCAGCATATGCTTAACATTTCTCACAGTCATATTTCTGGAATCTAAAACATGGTATAAAGAAACAGATGTCGGGCACATACAGACAGCTACTTTTACTTTGTTACTCTTGTTTTTTCAGGGACAATGCACATTAATGGGTGGCAGGTAGCCTAGCAGTTAAGAGCGTTGGGCAAGTAACTGAAAGGCTTCGAATCCCAGAGCTGGCAAGGTGGAAAAATCTGCTGTTCTGCCCTTTATCAGGGCAGTTAACCCCAAACAACAACTGCACCTCGGGCGCCGATAACGTCGGTTGAATGCATTCAGTTGTGCATTTGACTAGGTATCCCCTTTCCCTAATCTACAGTCTCGGTTTTAGCCAGCCGGCTAATTTTCTGCCGTAATCCCAGAGCAGGTTATTAAAAACACTTAAAATGACAAGACTGTGACAATAAGCACATACGGAGCAGCATATGAGGAGTAACACTTAGAACGCAGACATACGGCACAATAACACAAAAAACAACCAATTCTTTGGTATTGTGGTCTTAAATAAAATCAACATTTAGGATTGATGAAAAAAATACTAATTTTAGCCTTGGATGGTTGCTGATCTCTCTGGGCTGTATTCAACTCAGACCATGCCCATGATCAACACACTGACCTTGGTCTGATACTTCACACGAAATCTTGTACCACACACTACTTCCCGGCAGTGTTTCCCCTATATTCATTTAGCAGTGGTAAGCCGCCGCTGCTAAATTGTTGCTCCCACTCCAAGAAATAGGATGTAATACATATATATACAATACCAGTCAGAAGTTTGGACACACCTAATCATTCCAGGGTTTTTCTTTATTTTTACTATTTTCTACATTGTAGAATAATAATGAAGACATCAAAACGATGAAATAACACATATGGAAACATGTAGTAACCAAAAAAGTGGTTATGTTTGAAAGAATGCCAAGAGTATACAAAGCTGTCATCAAGACAAAGGGTGGCTACTTTGAAGAATCTAAAATATTTTGGGGGATTTTTATAAAAAGATCTGGATGGTAAAACATCAGTGTAAACTTAAATGACAAACAAACAGATATAAAGTATGTAGAAAAGATAAAGGAGCTATGTCTTATGAATAAGATCATCTTTGAGAAATAACAATCACCAAGGCTACCATTGATTTTGTTATAATGTTTGAGTCACTCAGATAGCTTATGCCATGTTCTAATTCTATGGCAAAATCACATTTATTGCAGGAAATTAGCTTTAAAACTGTCTGTAAATGTTCTCTCAGCCCCATGACAAAGTATGTAGAATTGCAGGAAATTACCTTTAGAAAACCAACATTTTGTCTTTGTGGCCAATAAGAGGGCCTTTCAAATCTTTGGTCGAAGACGTGCAATTGGCCACGCCTACTACCAAGCCCCCCCCCCCACGCTATCTTTGCCACCGCTGCTGGAAAAATCCTGGGGGAAACACTGCTTCCAGGAATAGATGAATGGTCACTAACCTTGAATTCCTAGTGTGTGGAGTAATACAACGTAATAAAATACAAATGAAATGTAGCCTACAGTACGGCACAGTACACACACACACACACTAAGGGCTTTACAGTACGGCACAGTACACACACACACATGCTAAGGGCTTTACAGTACGGCACAGTACACACACACACACACGCTAAGGGCTTTACAGTACGGCACAGTACACACACACACATGCTAAGGGCTTTACAGTACGGCACAGTACACACACACACACACGCTAAGGGCTTTACAGTACGGCACAGTACACACACACACACATGCTAAGGGCTTTACAGTACGGCACAGTACACACACACACATGCTAAGGGCTTTACAGTACGGCACAGTACACACACACACATGCTAAGGGCTTTACAGTACGGCACAGTACACACACACACACGCTAAGGGCTTTACAGTACGGCACAGTACACACACACACACTAAGGGCTTTACAGTACGGCACAGTACACACACACACATGCTAAGGGCTTTACAGTACGGCACAGTACACACACACACACGCTAAGGGCTTTACAGTACAGCACAGTACACACACACACACACGCTAAGGGCTTTACAGTACGGCACAGTACACACACACACACACGCTAAGGGCTTTACAGTACGGCACAGTACACACACACGCTAAGGGCTTTACAGTACGGCACAGTACACACACACACACACACACACACACACGCTAAGGGCTTTACAGTACGGCACAGTACACACACACACACACGCTAAGGGCTTTACAGTACGGCACAGTACACACACACACACACGCTAAGGGCTTTACAGTACGGCACAGCACACACACACACACGCTAAGGGCTTTACAGTACGGCACAGCACACACACACACACACGCTAAGGGCACAGTACGGCACAGTACACACACACACTAAGGGCTTTACAGTACGGCACAGTACACACACACACACACGCTAAGGGCTTTACAGTACGGCACAGTACACACACACGCTAAGGGCTTTACAGTACGGCACAGTACACACACACACACACACACACACACTAAGGGCTTTACAGTACGGCACAGTACACACACACACACGCTACGGGCTTTACAGTACGGCACAGTACACACACACACACACATGCTAAGGGCTTTACAGTACGGCACAGTACACACCCACACGCTAAGGGCTTTACAGTACGGCACAGCACACACACACGCTAAGGGCTTTACAGTACGGCACAGCACACACACGCTTAGGGCTTTACAGTACGGCACAGTACACACACACACACGCTAAGGGCTTTACAGTACGGCACAGTACACACACACACACGCTAAGGGCTTTACAGTACGGCACAGTACACACACACACACGCTAAGGGCTTTACAGTACGGCACAGTACACACACACACACGCTAAGGGCTTTACAGTACGGCACAGTACACACACACACACACACACACACTAAGGGCTTTACAGTACGGCACAGTACACACACACACACACACACGCTAAGGGCTTTACAGTACGGCACAGTACACACACACACACGCTAAGGGATTTACAGTACGGCACAGTACACACACACACACGCTAAGGGCTTTACAGTACGGCACAGTACACACACACACACGCTAAGGGCTTTACAGTACGGCACAGTACACACACACACACACACACTAAGGGTTTTACAGTACGGCACAGTACACACACACACACACTCGCTAAGGGCTTTACAGTACGGCACAGTACACACACACACACACACGCTAAGGGCTTTACAGTACGGCACAGTACACACACACGCTAAGGGCTTTACAGTACGGCACAGTACACACACACACACGCTAAGGGCTTTACAGTACAGCACAGTACACACACACACACACACACACGCTAAGGGCTTTACAGTACGGCACAGTACACACACACGCTAAGGGCTTTACAGTACGGCACAGTACACACACACACACACACACACACACGCTAAGGGCTTTACAGTACGGCACAGTACACACACACACACACACGCTAAGGGCTTTACAGTACGGCACAGTACACACACACACACGCTAAGGGCTTTACAGTACGGCACAGCACACACACACACACGCTAAGGGCTTTACAGTACGGCACAGCACACACACACACACGCTAAGGGCTTTACAGTACGGCACAGTACACACACACACTAAGGGCTTTACAGTACGGCACAGTACACACACACACACACGCTAAGGGCTTTACAGTACGGCACAGTACACACACACGCTAAGGGCTTTACAGTACGGCACAGTACACACACACACACACACACACACACTAAGGGCTTTACAGTACGGCACAGTACACACACACACACGCTACGGGCTTTACAGTACGGCACAGTACACACACACACACATGCTAAGGGCTTTACAGTACGGCACAGTACACACCCACACGCTAAGGGCTTTACAGTACGGCACAGCACACACACACGCTAAGGGCTTTACAGTACGGCACAGCACACACACGCTTAGGGCTTTACAGTACGGCACAGTACACACACACACGCTAAGGGCTTTACAGTACGGCACAGTACACACACACACACGCTAAGGGCTTTACAGTACGGCACAGGCTAAGGGCTTTACAGTACGGCACAGTACACACACACACACGCTAAGGGCTTTACAGTACGGCACAGTACACACACACACACACACACACACACTAAGGGCTTTACAGTACGGCTTACACACACACACACACACACGCTAAGGGCTTTACAGTACGGCACAGTACACACACACACACGCTAAGGGCTTTACAGTACGGCACAGTACACACACACACGCTAAGGGCTTTACAGTACGGCACAGTACACACACACACACGCTAAGGGCTTTACAGTACGGCACAGTACACACACACACACACACACACTAAGGGCTTTACAGTACGGCACAGTACACACACACACACACGCTAAGGGCTTTACAGTACGGCACAGTACACACACACACACACGCTAAGGGCTTTACAGTACGGCACAGTACACACACACGCTAAGGGCTTTACAGTACGGCACAGTACACACACACACACGCTAAGGGCTTTACAGTACAGCACAGTACACACACACACACACACACACGCTAAGGGCTTTACAGTACAGCACAGTACACACACACGCTAAGGGCTTTACAGTACAACCATTTTACTCGCAAATGCACCTAAATATTTTGCTGCGCAACCTGGAATTATAATTTAGAACCACCAGTGTGCCTAGAAAAGAAATCACCCAGATGATGATTGTTGCAAAGATTATTTCACTGTACAGCAGCCCCTGAGTGGAGAATACACTGAGCACAGATTCATGACCATCATGCTTGCACCATTACTACAAAGAAAACGTCTTGTTACGTCAAATATTTTTTCTACGTTACTTTGTGCGCTCCAACATTTTTCAACTTAAGCGCACAGGTGCTCCTTGTAAAAAAAGGTCAGTTTAGAGTCCTGCCGCTTTCTTATCAGCCGAAGCCAAGAGCATTTTTAAAGACCATGACCATAACCAAACACATTTTTGAGGCTTGAGATCAGATCCCTTACTAGCTCCCTCCCGACTCCTCCAACACGTATCTCACCACGTCCCTACACTCACCACCTCCCTACACTCACCACGTCCCTACACTCACCACGTCCCTACACTCACCACCTCCCTACACTCACCACCTCCCTACACTCACCACCTCCCTACACTCACCACCTCCCTACACTCACTACCTCCCTACACTCACCACCTCCCTACACTCACCACCTCCCTACACTCACCACCTCCCTACACTCACCACCTCCCTACACTCACCACGTCCCTACACTCACCACGTCCCTACACTCACCACCTCCCTACACTCACCACGTCCCTACACTCACCACGTCCCTACACTCACCACCTCCCTACACTCACCACCTCCCTACACTCACCACGTCCCTACACTCACCACCTCCCTACACTCACCACCTCCCTACACTCACCACCTCCCTACACTCACCACCTCCCTACACTCACCACCTCCCTACACTCACCACCTCCCTACACTCACCACCTCCCTACACTCACCACGTCCCTACACTCACCACCTCCCTACACTCACCACCTCCCTACACTCACTACCTCCCTACACTCACCACGTCCCTACACTCACTACCTCCCTACACTCACCACGTCCCTACACTCACCACCTCCCTACACTCACCACCTCCCTACACTCACCACCTCCCTACACTCACCACGTCCCTACACTCACCACCTCCCTACACTCACCACCTCCCTACACTCACCACGTCCCTACACTCACCACCTCCCTACACTCACTACCTCCCTACACTCACCACGTCCCTACACTCACCACCTCCCTACACTCACCACGTCCCTACACTCACCACGTCCCTACACTCACCACCTCCCTACACTCACCACCTCCCTACACTCACCACCTCCCTACACTCACCACGTCCCTACACTCACCACCTCCCTACACTCACCACCTCCCTACACTCACCACCTCCCTACACTCACCACCTCCCTACACTCACCACCTCCCTACACTCACCACCTCCCTACACTCACCACCTCCCTACACTCACCACCTCCCTACACTCACCACAACTAGGGACATGACGTTTTCCTCACAACGTCCCTACACTCACCACAACTAGGGACATGAGGTTTTCTTCACAACGTCCCTACACTCACCACAACTAGGGACATGACGTTTTCCTCACAACGTCCCTACACTCACCACAACTAGGGACATGAGGTTTTCTTCACAACGTCCCTACACTCACCACAACTAGGGACATGACGTTTTCCTCACAACATCCCTACACTCACCACAACTAGGGGCCAGGAGGTTTACCGCACAACGTAACCATAATTGCTCTACTTTCAGGCCAGGTGTCATTCTAATAAATGAATCAGGCTATCCGGTTATTTTAGCCGAAGGGAGAGAAAGGGCCAAAACCCGTAATGGGACGGCCAGGGGCCTGAGAGTGTGAGACCGGCTGAGGGAGTTTGTAACAGCCTCATATGAAGTAATATTAAACTAAATACTAAAGAGGTTAGGGTGTACAACAGGAAGCATGGGTTGCATACGTGAGTTGTGTATGTGGGTTGTGTATGTGGGTTGTGTACGTAGGTTGTGTACGTGGGTTGTGTACGTGGGTTGTGTATGTGGGTTGTGTATGTGGGTTGTGTACGTGGGTTGTGTATGTGGGTTGTGTATGTGGGTTGTGTATGTGGGTTGTGTACGTGGGTTGTGTATGTGGGTTGTGTATGTGGGTTGTGTATGTGGGTTGTGTATGTGGGTTGTGTACGTGGGTTGTGTATGTGGATTGTGTACAAGGGTTGTGTGTGTCCGTGGGTTGTGTGTGTCCGTGGGTTGTGTGTGTCTGTGGGTTGTGTGTGTCCGTGGGTTGTGTGTGTACGTGGGTTGTGTACGTGGGTTGTGTACGTGGGTTGTGTATGTGGGTTGTGTATGTGGGTTGTGTACGTGGCTTGTGTACGTGGGTTGTGAACGTGGGTTGTGTATGTGGGTTGTGTATGTGGGTTGTGTATGTGGGTTGTGTATGTGGGTTGTGTATGTGGGTTGTGTACGTGGGTTGTGTACGTGGGTTGTGTATGTGGATTGTGTACAAGGGTTGTGAACGTGGGTTGTGTGTGTCCGTGGGTTGTGTGTGTCCGTGGGTTGTGTGTCCGTGGGTTGTGTACGTGGGTTGTGTATGTGGGTTGTGTACGTGGCTTGTGTACGTGGGTTGTGAACGTGGGTTGTGTACGTGGGTTGTGTATGTGGGTTGTGTACGTGGGTTGTGTACGTGGGTTGTGTACGTGGGTTGTGTACATGGGTTGTGAACGTGGGTTGTGTGTGTCCGTGGGTTGTGTGTGTCCGTGGGTTGTGTGTGTCCGTGGGTTGTGTGTGTCCGTGGGTTGTGTGTGTACGTGGGTTGTGTATGTGGGTTGTGTATGTGGGTTGTGTACGTGGCTTGTGTACATGGGTTGTGAACGTGGGTTGTGTACGTGGGTTGTGTACGTGGGTTGTGTACGTGGGTTGTGTACGTGGGTTGTGTACGTGGGTTGTGTACGTGGGTTGTGTATGTGGGTTGTGTACGTGGGTTGTGTATGTGGATTGTGTACAAGGGTTGTGAACGTGGGTTGTGTACGTGGGTTGTGTACGTGGGTTGTGTACGTGGGTTGTGTACGTGGGTTGTGTATGTGGGTTGTGTACGTGGGTTGTGTACGTGTGTGATTCGTTTTTAGCAACAAACAGTTAAAACACGATGTGTCTTAAAATGACTGTTGAAGAATTCTCCCATTAGCCTCATCCTCACTTCGTCTCCGAGAAATGTGTGGGTGTTTACATCCGTGTGTGTGTTTGCCTCTGTGTGTGTTTGCCTCTGTGTGTGTTTGCCTCTGTGTGTGTGTTTGTGACTGTTTTTGTCTATTTTGTTTTGCGCATCACTGAATAGTGTGCCTGACCGTGTGCCAGGGTTAAAATTTTCCCAATATGAGCACATTAAACCATGCCAGATTATTCAAAATGTGTGTCTGTGTTTGCCAGTACGAAAAAGAGACAAGGAGACACAAAAGAGAGAGAGAGAGAGAGAGAGAGTGAAAGAAAGAAAAAAAAAGGGAAAGAGAGAGTAGGGCCGGGTGTGCTAGAATGAGTGTGGAAAATCCCTATGACTCCAAATGGGAAAGGCAGACCTATTGTACAAGCCGGCTTACTCTTTTCTCTCTCTCTCTCTCTCTCTCTCTCTCTCTCTCTCTCTCTCTCTCTCTCTCTCTCTCTCTCTCTCTCTCTCTCGCACTCTGTTCCATCTCTCCCTCTGTTCTCTCTCTCTCTGTCTCTCTGTCTCTCTCTCTCTCTCGCACTCTGTTCCATCTCTCCCTCTGTCCTCTCTCTCTCTCCCTTCCTCCCGTGTGTAGCCGTCTCTGTGTGTAATCAGCCCTCGGCCCCTGTGTGTGAGTGATCTCACCCTGCCCACCATATACCACCACTGTCTGATGGGAGTTTAAAAAAATACCTGTTTATGCCCCATGTATTGGTGTGTGTGTTTTTACCTGATGTTTAAATGTGAGCCCAGGCACACACATGCACACACATGTCGCATTGAACTGCACAACCTGGATTGTGTGTGTGTGTGTATGCATGTGTGAGTGAGTGAGTGAGTGAGTGTGTTAGTTTGTAATACAAGAGAAGTGCTCAGATGTAAAACCATATGTATTGAGTCATAGTGACCAAGCTAATGTATTACATAATACGTGTTCAGTTTCTTGTTTAACCTTAATGATGTTACATCTGTAAAAGCTCTGTTTAGCTAGTGGAGTGTTAGTGGAGGCTCATCCACAAATGTTAGGAACTGTGGCCTTTGAAACATCGTCATTAGCTGGAGTGGGAATCATCAACACTCTTTACTTCCTCAAATTCAGTCAACATGAATGTATATCCAGGACACGCATACACATACACACACTTTAGTGGATTACATGGAGGTGAATGGTGGTGTTATGAGCCGGTCGGTGGGAAGTCATTCAGTGCAGTACACTTCCAGGTATGACATCATTTTGTAATCTCAGCCATTTTTGATGATGACGATAATAAATGACCACCTGCCTTCTCTCTTTCTCTCTCTGTCTCTGTCTCTGTCTCTGTCTCTGTCTCTGTCTCTGTCTCTGTCTCTGTCTCTCTCTCTCTCTCTCTCTCTCTGTCTCTGTCTCTGTCTCTGTGTCTGTCTCTGTCTCTGTCTCTCTCTCTCTCTCTCTCTCTCTCTCTCTGTCTCTCTGTCTCTCTGTCTCTCTCTCTCTGTCTCTCTCTCTCTGTCTCTGTCTCTCTGTCTCTCTGTCTCTCTGTCTCTCTGTCTCTCTCTCTCTCTCTCTCTCTCTCTCTCTGTCTCTCTGTCTCTCTGTCTGTCTCTCTGTCTCTCTCTGTCTCTCTCTGTCTCTCTCTGTCTCTCTCTGTCTCTCTGTCTCTCTCTGTCTCTCTCTCTGTCTCTCTCTCTCTCTGTCTCTCTGTCTCTGTCTCTCTGTCTCTCTCTCTCTCTCTCTCTCTCTGTCTCTCTGTCTCTGTCTCTCTGTCTCTCTGTCTCTCTCTCTCTGTCTCTCTCTGTCTCTCTGTCTCTCTGTGTCTCTGTCTCTCTGTCTCTCTCTCTCTCTCTCTTTAGTCTGATTTTCAGAAGAACAAGGAAGGAAAAAGGGCAGTGAAAAGGAGAGCAGAAGACCAGGGGGCGAACGGAAAAGAAAGAAGAAGTAGAAACAGGGTAAAAATAAGACGAGCCAAAGAAAGGAGTGCAACCGTCAGCACTCACCCCACAGAGTATAAAGGCAGAAAGGAGAAGAAGAGATGAAGCCACTAAAGAGACAGAGGGGATGCTCTCCCCCCTCCACGCGGGCCAAAGGGGGGAAGAAGAGAGGGGCGACAGAGACCCCCCCAGAGAGGGACAACAGGAACAAACTCAGGAAGGAGAACCAAGGCGGACAGCTTCAAACCACACCCCCCGCCCACTTGCCACGGAAACAATCCACAACCTCCTCTGAAAGCTCTCAGCAGGAGCCAATCAGAGGCAGCGAGACCCCAAAGAAGGAGGGGCCTAGAGAGCAGGTGCCGCCAAGGCAACCTGAAGTTGGGGGGAAACCAGGGGGGCCTAACAGCACCCCCACCTCCTCCCATAACAACATCCTCACCATCCCCATCCCCACTACCAGTCCCAGCCCTACCTCCATGTCCAGTAGGAAAACAGCCACCTTCAAGGCCAGAGTCCCCAAGAAGAAGTATATTGCTGAACACTATGCTGGTAGCAACGCGCCCAGCCTCACCTTCACCCCTGCCCCCATGCACAACAGCCACAGTAACTACAGTAGTACTAGCAGTAGTATTAACATCATCAACAGCAGTAGTACTAACAGTAATAACAGTAGTAATACCATTAGTAACAGTAGTAGGACCAACACTACTATTAATGGTATTAACAGTGGTACTAACAGCATAAGTAACAGCATTAGTAACAGCTCAGTCAGCCACTCGTTAGCCCCCAGTGTGTCCAATGAGGAGAGGAGGGTAGCCGCTAGCAGCCACAGCCATGGCCCGGGGGAACAGGGGATGACAGGGGCCTCCATAGGGCCCAACAATGGCAGTGTGGCCCCCCGGGACAGAGAGAGAGACCCCCAGGGTGGGGAGATCGAGGCAGAGGGGGCCCCTAACTCAGTACGCTCCGTATCCACGGATACAGCCAGCGAGCACGATCTGGAGGTGAACTCCCAGCCCAGTACCAGCCCTGCTAGAGCCCCCTACCAGGGCAGTCTGTCTGGGGCGGATGCCCTGGCCAAAGGCCTGAAGAACCAGAGAGTTCTAGCCCGCTGTCGATGGAGAGACAGACTTAACGGAGAGCAAGGTGGGAGGGAGAGAGAGAGGGATGGACCCCTGTCTCCTATGTTCAGGGCTGGGGTGGTGCGGCGGGTGAGTGGGGGCAGCGCTGATATCCAGCTGCAGGGGGAGGAGGGGATACTCTGTTACCCCTTTCAGGGGGGGACCACACACCCGGAGGGGGAGGAGACGAGCGTGGAGTTCATCCTGGACGCCCCTCCACCCGGCACGGCGTCCGTGGCCATCGGGACACGCGTATGTGTGCCTTTCGGAGGGGGAGGGGGGCGAGATGGGGGTGAACAGGGGACACCTCAGCTATACAGAGAAGGGGTGCTGTCCCAGGTAGACCCCCACCCTGCCGTGTCGTTCCCCTACAGGGTGCTACTGTGTGAGGATCTAGAGGCGCTGGAGAATGGAGGGAGGGAGGAGGAGGGAGGGATGGAGGAGAAGAGGAGGAGGGCGCAGGCCCAGGCTGTATGGGTGTCCAGACAGAGCCTGAGGCTGCTGACTCCCCCCTGGGAACTGCCTCACCCAGGGGGGAGTGAGAGGGAGAGAGAGAGGGAGGAGAGGGAGAGGAGGGAGGAGATGGAGGTGGAAAGGGAGGTGTGCCAGCTGAGTATTGGGATGGCGCTGGGTGGGCCGATGGGAGCGGGGGTGAGGTTGGTGCATAGCTTCTCTCCAGATGGGGTGGTGGGGGGGCATCACTATGGAAACACCCCCCCCCATCCCTCCTCGTTGGTAACGACCAGCGTTGTCACCATCACTGGAGAGGGTTACCCTGACAGAGAGATAGAACAAGAGAGGGAACAAGAGAGACAGAAACAGCCCCAAACACCAGAGGATGACATGGAGATGTCTCGGTTCACTATGGGTACCCAGCATCGCCACATCCTCTCCAAGCCCCTCCTCGGGGGGCACAGCTACCCCTCCTCCCAACACCTGGTCCAGGGCCTGGGCACGCCACTGGGCTCTCACCTGTCCTCCCTCACCTTGCCTGGCCCCGAGGCCCTGGGTATGACCCCCCACCACACCTACCCCCTTCCAAGAGTGCCCTGGTCCCCCTGGACAAGACCCCCTCCCAGATCCCCACCCCTAACCCTGGAGGGGGGTCTACCTCCTCCTCAGCCTCCTCCTCGCGCTCCCGCACCCCCCTGTCGGCCGCCCTGCAGAAGTACAAGAAGGGGGACGTGGTGTGCACCCCTAACGGTATACGCAAGAAGTTCAACGGCAAGCAGTGGAGGCGCCTCTGTTCCAGAGAGGGCTGTATGAAGGAGTCCCAGAGACGAGGCTACTGCTCACGCCACCTCTCCATGAGAACTAAAGAGATGGAGGGAGCGGGAGGAGGGGGAGAGAGGGACAGGGGGAGAGGAGGAGGGGGGAGCAGTTCGGGGACGGTCACCCCCTCAGACCTGCGTGGGTTTGACTGGGATGAGACGTCCAGAGACAGCAGCGAGGCCAGCAGTAGAGGAGACTCCCGCCCTCGGCTGGTGCTGCCCTCCCTCCTACCCCATGACTTCTCCAGGTTTGACTTTGACGAGTGTGAGGCAGCAACCATGCTGGTGTCTCTGGGCAGCTCTCACTCTGGGACCCCCTCCTTCTCCCCAATCTCCAACCAGTCCCCTTTCTCCCCTGCCCCTTCTCCCTCACCCTCCCCCCTCTTCGGATTCCGTCCCGCCAACTTCTCCCCCATCACCGCCTCCTCCGTTCTTCCCCCTCCTCGCAGACACAGACACCCCAGTGCCACAGGGGGAAGGCTGAGCACCCCTGGGGGGGCAGAGAGGGAGAGGCATACCTCAGGGGTCCAGCCGTCCTTCCACACTAACCTGACCTTCACTGTCCCCATGAGCCCTAGCAAACGCAAAACAGACGTTCCCCCTCCTCCCTCCTCCCACCCCCACCACGACTACCCCCCCAAACCTGAGCTGGAGCAGGGGGACCTGAACCCTGCCTCGTTCCCCGTCCTCTCCCCCCAGACCCCAGCACACACCCACGCTTACACACCCACCTTCTCCTGTCCCCGAGGGGTGAGCACACCAACCAGCCGGCCCCCCTCCTCCTCCGCCATCTCCCCTCCTCCCCTCCTGGTGTCCCCAACTCCCCCCTCCCCTCCAGGCCCCTGCCGTTTCCACCCCACATCCCAGCAGGCCTTGCGGGACTCTCCAGTGATCGTGCGGAACCCGGAGGTTCCTCTGGCCAAGTTCACAGAGCGTCCGTTAGGCCGTGGGGGGAGTAGGTGATCCTAAGAGTCTTAACAGCGTTACTCCCCAGCCTGTCTCCACTCTCCAAGTCCCTGTACCCATCAACGCTGCTGCTGGCACGGCAACCAACGGCACCGTCCTCCTCCAGAGCCCCACCCCCACCTTGGTGCTGGTGTCATCCGCCCCGCCCTCCCTGACCTCCGTCACCCCCGGTTACCCCACTTTGGCTTGCATCTCCATCTCCACCACGCCCCCCTCTTCGGGACCCCCCCTCACCAACCCAGCCAGCCCAGGGGAAGGGCGGGGTAGGACGGAGAGGACAGGCTCGTTTGGGGGGGAGGTTCAGCAGCCAGTGGCCTGTCACCCCTCTCCTACAGCCCTGCTGCCCCTCATACTGCCTGCAGAGAACCTGCACCCCACACCATGCAAAGACATCATCATGGGACGCCCCGGGACAGGTGAGACAGACTGGGAGACAGCCTGGACATGAAGGGATGAGATGGGGTAGAGGAACAGGGGGAGGGATGAGATGGGGTCGAGGAACAGGGGGAGGGATGAGATGGGGTAGAGGAACAGGGGGAGGGATGAGATGGGGTAGAGGAACAGGGGGAGGGATGAGATGGGGTAGAGGAACAGGGGAAGGGATGAGATGGGGTAGGGGAACAGGGGAAGCGATGAGATGGGGTAGAGGAACAGGGGGAGGGATGAGATGGGGTAGAGGAACAGGGGAAGCGATGAGATGGGGTAGAGGAACAGGGGAAGCGATGAGATGGGGTAGAGGAACAGGGGGAGGGATGAGATGGGGTAGCGGATCAGGGTGAGGGATAAGATTTGGGTAGAGTCACGGGGAGCGATGAGATTTGAGTAGAGGAACAGGGGAGGGGTGAAATGGGGTAGAGGAACTGAAAGGGATGAGTTTTGGGCAGAGAAACAGGGAGAGGGATAAGGGGGGTGAGAGATGCTATGATTATAATGTTCTGATTATTTAATGTGACTACTAGGCTTTGATTATTGTGTTGAACTCCAGGCGAGGACCTAGGTTGGCATCATGAAATGGAAGAGCTTTTGGAACGTGAATGCACTGTTTGTTGTAGCAGCAGCATGAAAATGGTTACCTAGTTTCATTTTCCACCAAATTCACCTTTATGGAACAGGGATTGACTTCTGGGCAGGTCGTTTCACTCGTCAAACAGAATGCGTTAAGTGACATTTAGTGAAGGGAGGGTACTGGGATGTCTGGTCTGTTCAGCAGGGCTTACAGTCCGTGCTTTGCATGCTCCTTGGGACCTCCCTACCCCATTGAAGTTGGCATTTTAAAATAATTTAGGTTAGGGTAACAGTAGGGTTTAGGGTAACAGTAGGGATTTAGGTTAGGGTTTAGGGTAACAGTAGGGGTTAGGTTTAGGGTAACAGTAGGGATTAAGGTTAGGTTAGGGACATCCCAAGGATCCCGGATAGCACTGACCCAGTTCTTACAGTAACAAGGAAGGGCTGGTCGGTGACTGTTGGGTCAGATTAGGGAAATCAGCTCAGTTTAAATGGGTATAAAATACAGGATATACTGTATGTAATGTAGGCCACATACGGACCGTTTCCCCCATCTCTCGCTGGGTGTGTGTGTGTCATCATTGTTTGAGACTGGGTTTAGATAGAGAGTGGGGAAGCCTCTGAAAGAGAGGATGGGAGGATGAATGACATTTGGTGTTTTGTCTTTGAGAGAATGCAACTGACATGAATCCTCTCAGGCCCATCTCTGCAGTGCCGTCTGACTGTAAGAAGGGGTACAGTCCCAGTTAGGATACGGTATGTAGGCTACCACTGCACCAGTACAGTCAGTTCTACCATTCTGGTGTGTGTGTGTGTTCTGGTGTGTGTGTCAGTTTATCTAATAAACAATAGGACAGTATTGACAGGAGGTAATCCCACAGGAGAACCAGAGGTGGGTGTGTGTGTGTGTCTCTAAAGAGACGGAGGGATGGTTTGGTTAGCTGCCTTTCACCAAAGGCTATTATCTACTCACGCCAATTATCAATGACGCATTGTGTGTGTGTTTGAGCGTGTGTGTGTGTCTCTGTGTCATGTTGTATAGTATGAAGTGGTAAAATAAGGTCTGGGAGTTATTTTTGAGTGAGTTGCATTGGGCTCGTCCATTTTAGAGTTGTGTGTGTTTGCATGTGAACGTTACAGTGCCAGAGTGCATGTGGGTGTGTAAAGAATCCTCTGTGCTTCAAGCTCCTGTGTGGGCTCTCTTTCTCTCTCTGTGTGTGTGTGTGTGTGTGTGTGTGTGTGTGTGTGTGTGTGTGTGTGTGTGTGTGTGTGTGTGTGTGTGTGTGTGTGTGTGTGTGTGTGTGTGTGTGTGTGTGTGTGTGTGTGTGTGTGTGTGTTCTCTTTCTCTCTGTGTGTGTGTGTGTCTCTCTGTGTGTCTCTCTCTCTCTCTGTGTGTGTGTGTGTGTGTGTTCTCTTTCTCTCTGTGTGTCTCTGTATGTGATCAATAAACAATGAATCAACATTTCTCCATCTGCGCTGGAGCAGTGGTATGACATTTAGATGGCCTGTTGTTGTATTCAGTGTGATTGTAATTGTTGTAGGTCTAGCTATTTGTCTGTCTTTGCGAGACAAGTGTATGTGGGTGTTTTCTCTCTCTTGAGAGAAAGAGGGTGTGAGTTCTTGTTTGTGCATGTGGTTGTCAGAGAGAAACTAGGGAGAAGTGTGTGTGCTTACTGTGTAGTTACGATGAGCTTTGAATGTAAAACATCTACACACACACAACAAATAGCCTAACATATTGCAGATAAAAGTGACATTATACAGTTGAAGTCAGAAGTTTACATCCACCGTAGCCAAATACATTTAAACTCAGTTTTTCACAATTCCTAACATTTAATCCTAGTAAAAATTCCCTGTCTTAGGTCAGTTAGGATCACCACTTTATTTTAAGAATGTGAAATGTCAGAATAATAGCAGAGAGAATGATTTATTTCAGCTTTTATTTCTTTCATCCAGTAGGTCAGAAGTTTACATACACTCAATTAGTATTTGGTAGCATTGCCTTTAAATTGTTTAACTTGGGTCAAATGTTTCAAGTAGCCTTCCACAAGCTTCCCACAATAAGTTGTGGGAAGTCCCACATTCCTCCTGACAGAGCTGGTGTAACTGAGTCAGGTTTTGTAGACCTCCTTGCTCGCTCATGCTTTTTCAGTTCTGCCCACAAGGATTAGGATTGAGGTTGGGGCTTTGTGATGGCCACCTTGACTTTGTTATCCTTAATTAACTTGTTGAGGATAGGGGGCAGTATTTTCACTTTGGATGAATTGTGTGCCCATAGTGAACTGCATCCTACTCTGTCCTAGATTGCTAATATATGCATATTATTATTACTATTGGATAGAAAACACTCTGACGTTTCTAAAACTGTTTGAATTATGTCTGTGAGTATAACAGAACTCATAGGGCAGGCAATCTTCCAAACGGGAAGTGAAATTCTGAATGCGGGTCTAATTTTAAGTCATCGCCTCTTCACTTCCAAATAAGATATGGATCTGTTAGCACTTCCTACGCCTTCCACTAGATGTCCTCATTCAGTAGAACGTGGAATGGAGCCTCTGAAAGTGTGAACTTTGACCGAATGGGAGGGGAATGAGTCACTGTCCTGGCAGAATGCAATTTCCCTGTTGCGCGTTCGTCTGTTGATATCACCATCGTTCCATTTGGCTGCAGATGAAAACGTATGTTCCGGTTGGAACATTATTGGATATATATGAAAATAACATCCTGAAGATTGATTCTCTACTTAGTTTAACCAGTTTATTCGACCTGGAATATATCTTTTTTAAGTTTTCGTCCGAGTTCTCCTGGACCAGCATCAGCTTTTGGGCACGTGAGTTGAAAGTGCTAGCAAATGCAGCTAATCGGATACTAGTATTGGACATTATGGAACAAAACAACGATTTATTGTGGAATATTTCTGAACATGGCGTCAATGTAAACCAAGATTTGTTGATATAAATATGCATATTATCGAACAAAACATAAATGTATTGTGTAACATGTCATATGAGTGTCATCTGATGAAGATTATCAAAGGTTAGTGATTCATTTTATCTCTAAATCTGCTTTTATGACTCCTATCTTTGGCTGTGGAAAATGGCTGTGTTTTTTTTGTTGATTTGGTGGTGGTCTAACATAAATATATGTTGTGTTTTCACTGTAAAACATTTTAAAAAATCGGACATGATGGGTAGATTAACAAGGTGTTTATCTTTCATTTGTTGTATTGCACTTGTTAATGTGTGAAAGTTAAATATTTCAATAGAATATTTTTTTATTCCCCGCACCACCTTTTCAGCTGAATGGGGGGGCACGCGAGTTCCCCTTGGGTTTTAAGCCATTTTGCCACAACTTTGGAAGTATGCTTGGGGTCATTGTCCATTTGGAAGACCCATTTGTGACCAAGCTTTAACTTCCTGACTGATGTTTTGAGATGTTGCTTCAATATATCCATCTAATTTCCCTTCCTCATGATGACATCTATTTTGTAAAGTGTACCAGTCCCTCCTGCAGCAAAGCACCCCCACAACATGATGCTGCCACCCCGTGCTTCACGGTTGGGATGGTGTTCTTCGGCTTGCAAGCCTCCCCTTTTTACTCCAATCATAATGATGGTCATTATAGCTAAACAGTTCTATTTTTGTTTCATCAGACCAGAGGACATTTCTCCAAAAAGTACAATCTTTGTCCCCATGTGGAGTTGCAAACCGTTGTTTGGCTTTTTTATGGCGGTTTGGAGCAGTGGCTTCTTCCTTGCTGAGCGGCCTTTCAGCTTATGTCTATATAAGACTTGTTTTACTGTGGATACTTTTTTTTAACTTGTTTCCTCCAGCTTCTTCACATGGTCCTTTGCTGTTGTTCTGGGATTGATTTGCACTTTTCGCACCAAAGTACGTTCATCTCTAGGAGACAGAACGCGTCTCCTTCCTGAGCGGTATGACGGCTGCGTGGTCCCATGGTGTTTATACTTGCGTACTATTGTTTGCACAGATGAACGTGGTACCTTCAGGTGTTAGGAAATTGCTCCCAAGGATGAACCAGACTTATGGAGGTCTACAATTTTTTTTCTGAGGTTTTGGCTGATTTCTTTTGATTTTCCCATGATGTCAAGCAAAGAGGCACTAAGTTTGAAGGTAGGCTTTGAAATACATCCACAGGTACACCTCCAATTGACTCAAATTATGTCAATTAGCCTTTCAGAAGCTTCTAAAGCCATGACATAATTTTCTGGAATTTTCCAAGCTGTTTAAAGGCACAGTCAACTTAGTGTATGTCAACTTCTAACCCACTGGAATTGTGATACAGTAAATTATAAGTGAAATAATCTGTCTGTAAACAATTGTTGGAAAAATGACTTATGTCATGCACAAAGTAGATGTCTTAACCGACTTGCCACAACTATAGTTTTTTAACAAGAAATGTGTGGAGTGGTTGAAAAACAAGTTTTAATGACTCCAACCTAAGTGTATGTAAACTTCCGACTTCAACTGTATACAATGAACAGAAATATAAAGGCAACATGGAACTATTTCAACGACTTTACTGAGTTACAGTTCATATAAGGAAATCAGTCAGTTTAAATAAATAAATTAGGCCCTAATCTGGGAACCAGGCCCAGCCAATTAGAATTAGCTTTTCCCACAAAAGAGCTTTATTGCAGACAGAAATACTCCTCAGTTTCATTAGCTGTCCGGGTGGCTGGCCTCAGACGGTCCGGCAGGTAAAGAGGCTGGATGTGGAGTTCCTGGGCTGGCATGGTTACATGTGGTCTGCGGTTGTGAGGCTGGTTGGACGTACTGCAAAATTATCTAAAACAAGGCGGCTTATGGTAGAGAAATTGACATTAAATTCTCTGGCAACAGCTCTGGTGGCCATTCCTGCAGTCAGTATGCCAATTGACAAAACTGCACATTTTAGAAGTGGCCTTTTATTGTCCCCAGGTCAAGGTGCAACTATGTAATGATCATGCTGTTTAATCAGCTTCTTTATTTGGATTATCTTGGCAAAGCAGAAATGCTCACTGACAGGGATGTAAACACATTTGGACACCAAATTTGAGAGAAATCATATTTTTGCACGTATGGTACATTTTAGGGATCTTTTATTTCAGCTCATGAAACATAACACTGCATGTTGCGTTTATATATATTTTTTATAACATCATGTACTTTCACACTGGGCAGGTCACTTATAAGATTATTCCAGCCCCCCCCTCCCCTCCATTCTCTACTGAATGGCTGTACAATTGAGTTAGTTGGTAGACCTCCAGCTTTGGCTAGAGGTGATATGTGAGAGAGAAGGGAGGAGGAGGAGTGAGTCAGGTAAATTAGATTGAACTCTGTTGAAGAAGTGAGACAGAAGGATGAGTTTTCTGCAGCTTCCTTCCCCTGTTTCTACTCCTCCTTCCACCCATCCAATACAATGTTCCATTTATTCATGTTTATTATCGTCACACACACTTCAAAGTTACAGTCTGGGATTTGTGTTTCAGCCTAACAGTAGCCCTGCCACTCGGTTTGGTGAGCTGAGGGATGGAGCTGGGAAATGTAACCACACTCAAACTCAGACGGAACTCTGGATTTAGGGACTGCATGTGTGTTTGTAACTCAAAGTTCATTTTATAAAGGGAGTAAGAGGGTCAATGTCAGAGCAGAGGGGAGTGCTGTAAAATTGATAGAACCATTGAGAGACTACATGAGAAAAGGATGAGATGGAGGGAGAGAGGATGAAAGGGAAAAGTATATCATATGTGCATGATGCATTGTAAGTCGTGTGTGTGTGTGTGCGCGCAACCACGCATCAATCATCGAACACCGGAAATTATGTGTATGTGTCAAAACATCTGTTGCCATGGCAACAAAGCAAACACTCCCATACACCGATGTGCACACACAACATGCAGTACAAATAGAAGCTGGCGCTACGCAGTTCCCCTTCCCTTCGCAGTCAGTGGAAGTGGAAAGACATAGTCCTGCCTCTTTCGGTTCACCTCTGACATTTTAGTTAACATTTGAACATGAACACAAGACAAAAATATGATGTTTTGCTCTCTAAATTGATTTGTAGTTGACTTTGAAGTGCTTGGGGGCAAATCTTTATTTGCATGTTTGTACTGTTAATGTTACCACAGAACCTAGCACGAAATACACATCACACAAAGTCATGGCAACTGTGTTTTTCTCAGGCTTTATTACCTGCTAAGGACAATTTGCTGTACATCATATGGAACATCATGGACGCATAAATAGTACTCTGATAAACAACTTAGGCCTCTACATTACATTTTGACACGCCTACTCTAACATTTTGATTTCAGAATCTGACTGTTCTCTAAATAATTCAAATCAACGGTTTCACTTCTTATTCTAGTTAGGCTATGTGCTCCACCTTTAAAGTGACCACCTACAGCAGTAGCCTAGTTCTGGCCAGGCCCGGTCAAACAAGGTTATGCTGTTACTTTCTGGAATACAAATCTACTGTATGTAGCATGAATGAACCTTTTGTAGTGAGGTTGGGACTGTGCGTGTGGTTGGTGCGTGCTTCATACAGAGTCTATTAGAACTAAATGATCCTTCTCAGCCCTGTGTTAGTTAGTGGACCCTGTTAGTTTCTCAGAGCCAAATGGAAACTCCAGCTTTCTCTGTGATTATGAGGTGAAATCTGGATAGTCGGTGCTTCACAGCCAGCCTGACTGGGCTTAGCACCTTCACACACATCTACCCAACAGCAGGCGGGCACACACACACCCACCACTGGGGCCGGCCAGGCACAAACACACACACAGATGCAGCACGGGGCACGCCACGCACACCCAACACAGGGCACTCACTTATACACACACCCAACACAGAGCACTCACTTATACACACACACACACACACAACACAGGGAACTCACTTATACACACACACCATACACAACACAGGGAACTCACTTATACACACACACCATACACAACACAGGGAACTCACTTATACACACACAACACAGGGAACTCACTTATACACACACACCATACACAACACAGGGAACTCACTTATACACACACACCATACACAACACAGGGAACTCACTTATACACACACACCATACACAACACAGGGAACTCACTTATACACACACACCATACACAACACAGGAAAAGCAACTGGAGACTCTTCCCCTCTCCTTTCTCTGTCTCATTCTGCCTTTCCCAAACCACAAAAAGTGCCCATTCTCCATGTTAACCCTTCGCCCCATCGCACTGCAGTCTCCTCCTCTCCCTCTCACCATCCTTGTCTACCCGGATACAGATACCCGGGAATAACAACGCCCCCCCTTTACATAACACTTAAAGCCCCGCACTGGCTCCCAGACCATGGCAACAGACTACCACACATCTGGATAGACTAACACTCATTCATATCGTGATAGTTATATTACCGTGTATATATAGTCAAATACACAAGGGCAGGCTTATGCGTCACTATTGTACTTCATAAAACATATCTTTTTTCGGGGGGCGGTCTAAAAAGTACATTTTTAATGTTCCTCTGAAGTACAGGTGCTCTCCGACCTAAGTTAGACTTAGCTTTACTTTAGGAGAGCAGTTTTTATTTTAGGGAGGACGAACATCTCTCTTCCCGCTCTCTTCTTCTCTCTCCTGCTCAAGTGTTTTCCCAGGTTGTCTGGTATGGCTCTGTCCGTCTGCTGGTGCTTTATCTGCTGGCTCATACTGCCTCCAGGTGGACAAACACACACATTACATCTCAGCCACAGAACAGGGACGGGGAGGACAGCGCACCTAGACGCTGATCTGGAGTCAGTTTGGTGTGTTCCCCCCTATAATGGTTAAGGTTAGGATTTGGCAATGTTGAGTTGATCCGAGATCAGTGGCTAGGGAGTGAGAACAGGAGAAGTACTGTGCTCTTTAACAGGGTAATGCTCAATGTTAGTGCGCATGTGTCCTGTGTCTGTAAATAACAGACGACAAAGCGCTCGACTGTCGATGGTGGATATGTGTGTACCGAAGAACACTGAGCATCTCTTGTACCCATGTCCATGATTTGTCTGGGCAGGCTGGATCACACACTGAAACACACACAGCTTATGGTCTCAGGAAAGCTTCAGGTTGACGTGGCGCACACTAGTTCTGTTTTTTACAGAAGCTGAATTCCATGATTTGATTACTCATGAATAGATGACATCATAACACTCTGTTAGGGAAGACACAGAGGCCAGGTGGAGGGTGGTGTGTGTTGTGGTGCGTTCAGGGGGCCGTTGGTCTCCACAAGTGACATGTGGACTTGTGCCCAACATGACTGTTACCGTGGTAACTGGGAAGGGTGGAGAATCGAGTTATAATTGGATAGAGCAAATGGGTGGGTATTGGAGGGAGAAAGAGGCGAGAGAGAGAGACTGTGGCGTGCCCCTATATGTGATGCCAGATGAGAGTGGGAGTCAGGGTGGGTGTTGGAGGGAGAAAGAGGCGAGAGAGAGAGACTGTGGTGTGCCCCTATATGAAATGCCAGGTGAGAGTGGGAGTCAGGGTGGGTGTTGGAGGGAGAAAGAGGCGAGAGAGAGAGACTGTGGTGTGCCCCTATATGTGATGCCAGGTGAGAGTGGGAGTCAGGGTGGGTGTTGGAGGGAGAAAGAGGCGAGAGAGAGAGACTGTGGCGTGCCCCTATATGTGATGCCAGGTGAGAGTGGGAGTCAGGGTGGGTGTTGGAGGGAGAAAGAGGCGAGAGAGAGAGACTGGCGTGCCCCTATATGAGATGCCAGGTGAGAGTGGGAGTCAGGGTGGGTGTTGGAGGGAGAAAGAGGCGAGAGAGAGAGACTGGCGTGCCCCTATATGTGATGCCAGATGAGAGTGGGAGTCAGGGTTGGTGTGAGAAAGAGGCGAGAGAGAGAAACTGTGGCGTGCCCCTATATGTGATGCCAAATGAGAGTGGGAGTCAGGGTTGGTGTGAGAAAGAGGCGAGAGAGAGAGACTGGCGTGCCCCTATATGTGATGCCAGATGAGAGTGGGAGTCAGGGTGGGTGTTGGAGGGAGAAAGAGGCGAGAGAGAGAAACTGTGGCATGCCCCTATATGTGATGCCAGGTGAGAGTGGGAGTCAGGGTGGGTGTTGGAGGGAGAAAGAGGCGAGAGAGAGAGACTGTGGCGTGCCCCTATATGAGATGCCAGGTGAGAGTGGGAGTCAGGGTGGGTGTTGGAGGGAGAAAGAGGCGAGAGAGAGAGACTGTGGTGTGCCCCTATATGAGATGCCAGGTGAGAGTGGGAGTCAGGGTGGGTGTTGGAGGGAGAAAGAGGCGAGAGAGAGAAACTGTGGCGTGCCCCTATATGTGATGCCAGGTGAGAGTGGGAGTCAGGGTGGGTGTTGGAGGGAGAAAGAGGCGAGAGAGAGAGACTGTGGCGTGCCCCTATATGTGATGCCAGATGAGAGTGGGAGTCAGGGTTGGTGTGAGAAAGAGGCGAGAGAGAGAGACTGGCGTGCCCCTATATGTGATGCCAGATGAGAGTGGGAGTCAGGGTGGGTGTTGGAGGGAGAAAGAGGCGAGAGAGAGAGACTGTGGCGTGCCCCTATATGTGATGCAAGGTGAGAGTGGGAGTCAGGGTGGGTGTTGGAGGGAGAAAGAGGCGAGAGAGAGAGACTGTGGCGTGCCCCTATATGAGATGCCAGGTGAGAGTGGGAGTCAGGGTGGGTGTTGGAGGGAGAAAGAGGCGAGAGAGAGAGACTGTGGCGTGCCCCTATATGTGATGCCAGGTGAGAGTGGGAGTCAGGGTGGGTGTTGGAGGGAGAAAGAGGCGAGAGAGAGAGACTGTGGCGTGCCCCTATATGAGATGCCAGGTGAGAGTGGGAGTCAGGGTGGGTGTTGGAGGGAGAAAGAGGCGAGAGAGAGAGACTGTGGTGTGCCCCTATATGAGATGCCAGGTGAGAGTGGGAGTCAGGGTGGGTGTTGGAGGGAGAAAGAGGCGAGAGAGAGAGACTGTGGCGTGCCCCTATATGTGATGCCAGATGAGAGTGGGAGTCAGGGTGGGTGTTGGAGGGAGAAAGAGGCGAGAGAGAGAAACTGTGGCGTGCCCCTATATGTGATGCCAGATGAGAGTGGGAGTCAGGGTTGGTGTGAGAAAGAGGCGAGAGAGAGAGACTGGCGTGCCCCTATATGTGATGCCAGATGAGAGTGGGAGTCAGGGTGGGTGTTGAGGGAGAAAGAGGCGAGAGAGAGAGACTGTGTGCGTGCCCCTATATGTGATGCAAGGTGAGAGTGGGAGTCAGGGTGGGTGTTGGAGGGAGAAAGAGGCGAGAGAGAGAGACTGTGGCGTGCCCCTATATGTGATGCAAGGTGAGAGTGGGAGTCAGGGTGGGTGTTGGAGGGAGAAAGAGGCGAGAGAGAGAGACTGTGGCGTGCCCCTATATGTGATGCAAGGTGAGAGTGGGAGTCAGGGTGGGTGTTGGAGGGAGAAAGAGCGAGAGAGAGAGACTGTGGCGTGCCCCTATATGTGATGCAAGGTGAGAGTGGGAGTCAGGGTGGGTGTTGGAGGGAGAAAGAGGCGAGAGAGAGAGACTGTGGCATGCCCCTATATGTGATGCCAGGTGAGAGTGGGAGTCAGGGTTGGTGTGAGAAAGAGGCGAGAGAGAGAGACTGGCGTGCCCCTATATGTGATGCCAGATGAGAGTGGGAGTCAGGGTGGGTGTTGGAGGGAGAAAGAGGCGAGAGAGAGAAACTGTGGCGTGCCCCTATATGAGATGCCAGGTGAGAGTGGGAGTCAGGGTGGGTGTTGGAGGGAGAAAGAGGCGAGAGAGAGAGACTGGCGTGCCCCTATATGTGATGCCAGATGAGAGTGGGAGTCAGGGTTGGTGTGAGAAAGAGGCGAGAGAGAGAGACTGGCGTGCCCCTATATGTGATGCCAGATGAGAGTGGGAGTCAGGGTTGGTGTGAGAAAGAGGCGAGAGAGAGAGACTGGCGTGCCCCTATATGTGATGCCAGATGAGAGTGGGAGTCAGGGTTGGTGTGAGAAAGAGGCGAGAGAGAGAGACTGGCGTGCCCCTATATGTAATGCCAGATGAGAGTAGGAGTCAGGGTGGGTGTTGGAGGGAGAAAGAGGCGAGAGAGAGAAACTGTGGCGTGCCCCTATATGTGATGCCAGATGAGAGTGGGAGTCAGGGTGGGTGTTGGAGGGAGAAAGAGGCGAGAGAGAGAGACTGTGGTGTGCCCCTATATGTGATGCAAGGTGAGAGTGGGAGTCAGGGTGGGTGTTGGAGGGAGAAAGAGGCGAGAGAGAGAAACTGGCGTGCCCCTATATGTAATAATAATAATATAATATATGCCATTTAGCTGACGCTTTTATCCAAAGCGACTTACAGTCATGTGTGCATACATTCTACGTATGGGTGGTCCCGGGAATCGAACCCACTACCCTGGCGTTACAAGCGCCATGCTCTACCAACTGAGCCACAGAAGGACCGTATGTGTGATGCCAGATGAGAGTGGGAGTCAGGGTTGGTGTGAGAAAGAGGCGAGAGAGAGAGACTGTGGCGTGCCCCTATATGTGATGCCAGATGAGAGTGGGAGTCAGGGTGGGTGTTGGAGGGAGAAAGAGGCGAGAGAGAGAGACTGTGGCGTGCCCCTATATGTGATGCCAGGTGAGAGTGGGAGTCAGGGTGGGTGTTGGAGGGAGAAAGAGGCGAGAGAGAGAAACTGTGGCGTGCCCCTATATGTGATGCCAGGTGAGAGTGGGAGTCAGGGTGGGTGTTGGAGGGAGAAAGAGGCGAGAGAGAGAGACTGTGGTGTGCCCCTATATGTGATGCAAGGTGAGAGTGGGAGTCAGGGTGGGTGTTGGAGGGAGAAAGAGGCGAGAGAGAGAAACTGGCGTGCCCCTATATGTAATAATAATAATATAATATATGCCATTTAGCTGACGCTTTTATCCAAAGCGACTTACAGTCATGTGTGCATACATTCTACGTATGGGTGGTCCCGGGAATCGAACCCACTACCCTGGCGTTACAAGCGCCATGCTCTACCAACTGAGCCACAGAAGGACCGTATGTGTGATGCCAGATGAGAGTGGGAGTCAGGGTTGGTGTGAGAAAGAGGCGAGAGAGAGAGACTGTGGCGTGCCCCTATATGTGATGCCAGATGAGAGTGGGAGTCAGGGTGGGTGTTGGAGGGAGAAAGAGGCGAGAGAGAGAGACTGTGGCGTGCCCCTATATGTGATGCCAGGTGAGAGTGGGAGTCAGGGTGGGTGTTGGAGGGAGAAAGAGGCGAGAGAGAGAGACTGTGGCGTGCCCCTATATGTGATGCCAGGTGAGAGTGGGAGTCAGGGTGGGTGTTGGAGGGAGAAAGAGGCGAGAGAGAGAGACTGTGGTGTGCCCCTATATGTGATGCAAGGTGAGAGTGGGAGTCAGGGTGGGTGTTGGAGGGAGAAAGAGGCGAGAGAGAGAAACTGGCGTGCCCCTATATGTAATAATAATAATATAATATATGCCATTTAGCTGACGCTTTTATCCAAAGCGACTTACAGTCATGTGTGCATACATTCTACGTATGGGTGGTCCCGGGAATCGAACCCACTACCCTGGCGTTACAAGCGCCATGCTCTACCAACTGAGCCACAGAAGGACCGTATGTGTGATGCCAGATGAGAGTGGGAGTCAGGGTTGGTGTGAGAAAGAGGCGAGAGAGAGAGACTGTGGCGTGCCCCTATATGTGATGCCAGGTGAGAGTGGGAGTCAGGGTGGGTGTTGGAGGGGAGTGTTGGAGGAGAAAGAGGCGAGAGAGAGAAACTGTGGCGTGCCCCTATATGTGATGCCAGGTGAGAGTGGGAGTCAGGGTGGGTGTTGGAGGGAGAAAGAGGCGAGAGAGAGAGACTGTGGCGTGCCCCTATATGTGATGCCAAATGAGAGTGGGAGTCAGGGTTGGTGTGAGAAAGAGGCGAGAGAGAGAGACTGGCGTGCCCCTATATGTGATGCCAGATGAGAGTGGGAGTCAGGGTGGGTGTTGGAGGGAGAAAGAGGCGAGAGAGAGAAACTGTGGCGTGCCCCTATATGTGATGCAAGGTGAGAGTGGGAGTCAGGGTGGGTGTTGGAGGGAGAAAGAGGCGAGAGAGAGAAACTGTGGCGTGCCCCTATATGTGATGCCAGATGAGAGTGGGAGTCAGGGTGGGTGTTGGAGGGAGAAAGAGGCGAGAGAGAGAAACTGTGGCGTGCCCCTATATGTGATGCCAGGTGAGAGTGGGAGTCAGGGTGGGTGTTGGAGGGAGAAAGAGGCGAGAGAGAGAGACTGGCGTGCCCCTATATGTAATAATAATAATATAATATATGCCATTTAGCTGACGCTTTTATCCAAAGCGACTTACAGTCATGTGTGCATACATTCTACGTATGGGTGGTCCCGGGAATCGAACCCACTACCCTGGCGTTACAAGCGCCATGCTCTACCAACTGAGCCACAGAAGGACCGTATGTGTGATGCCAGATGAGAGTGGGAGTCAGGGTTGGTGTGAGAAAGAGGCGAGAGAGAGAGACTGTGGCGTGCCCCTATATGTGATGCCAGATGAGAGTGGGAGTCAGGGTGGGTGTTGGAGGGAGAAAGAGGCGAGAGAGAGAGACTGTGGCGTGCCCCTATATGTGATGCCAGGTGAGAGTGGGAGTCAGGGTGGGTGTTGGAGGGAGAAAGAGGCGAGAGAGAGAGACTGTGGCGTGCCCCTATATGTGATGCCAGGTGAGAGTGGGAGTCAGGGTGGGTGTTGGAGGGAGAAAGAGGCGAGAGAGAGAGACTGTGGTGTGCCCCTATATGTGATGCAAGGTGAGAGTGGGAGTCAGGGTGGGTGTTGGAGGGAGAAAGAGGCGAGAGAGAGAAACTGGCGTGCCCCTATATGTAATAATAATAATATAATATATGCCATTTAGCTGACGCTTTTATCCAAAGCGACTTACAGTCATGTGTGCATACATTCTACGTATGGGTGGTCCCGGGAATCGAACCCACTACCCTGGCGTTACAAGCGCCATGCTCTACCAACTGAGCCACAGAAGGACCGTATGTGTGATGCCAGATGAGAGTGGGAGTCAGGGTTGGTGTGAGAAAGAGGCGAGAGAGAGAGACTGTGGCGTGCCCCTATATGTGATGCCAGATGAGAGTGGGAGTCAGGGTGGGTGTTGGAGGGAGAAAGAGGCGAGAGAGAGAGAGACTGTGGCGTGCCCCTATATGTGATGCCAGATGAGAGTGGGAGTCAGGGTGGGTGTTGGAGGGAGAAAGAGGCGAGAGAGAGAGACTGTGGCGTGCCCCTATATGAGATAATAATAATAATAATAATATATGCCATTTAGCAGACGCTTTTATCCAAAGCGACTTACAGTCATGTGTGCATACATTCTACGTATGGGTGGTCCCGGGGATCGAACCCACTACCCTGGCGTTACAAGCGCCATGCTCTACCAACTGAGCTACAGAAGGACCACGATGCCAGGTGAGAGTGGGAGTCAGGGTGGGTGTTGGAGGGAGAAAGAGGCGAGAGAGAGAGACTGTGGTGTGCCCCTATATGAGATGCCAGGTGAGAGTGGGAGTCAGGGTGGGTGTTGGAGGGAGAAAGAGGCGAGAGAGAGAGACTGTGGCGTGCCCCTATATGTGATGCCAGGTGGGAGTCAGGGTGGGTGTTGGAGGGGGCTTCACGTAGAGCCTCATGTCAGAGAACAGGAAACACCCACAGAGAAACTGGACATAAACACACAGACACACACACACCTGCAGCACAGATCAACACCTCATACAGTGTGAAGATATTCCTGTCGACACAGAGTATTATGCAGTCCCTCAATATGTAGCTTTTGGTTCGATGAGAACAAACTCCTACACAGATACGGTGCAGAGCTCCACCAATCAGAGACAGGAGAGGGAGATCGTTAAGCTTAGCTGAGGGGGTCTCTCTCCTTCAAGATTTTCTCCCTTTAATTTCAACACTCTCCTCTCCATGTCCTTTCATTTTGTCCTGTGGACTAGTAGTTTGTCACTATTCAGTCAAGTCTGCATGGTGATCTATTAGGTCTCTCAGAGGTAGGGGAGTATTCAGCCCAAGTGATCTCATAATTCTAGGTTTAGTCTATCCTCAATTTAATGGCTTGAATGTCTATTGATAATCTCTTGTATTTCCTGCCTGTTGTTCTGTGATCTGTCTTCACCCGCGTGCTGCTTCATTTGTTGCTACCCAACATTCTTTCCTACCAAACATAATCACATAGTCTACCAAACGAAATGACTCTTGTATAACTTGCATATGTTAAAGCCCCCATGCAGTCTTTTTATTTTTATATCATCACTGTGGGCCCAATTCAGACCTAGGAAATGTATACCTTTCCTACACATGCCTTTCCTCAGTAGTTGGTATTCACACTTACCTTATGCCAGGTACATAATAGGCTTTGCCGGCTTGGTTTGGAATACATTTTATTCAACCGCTGAAAACCCACCCACTTGCCGCTCAACAGATTTTGTCGTTGAGTTTTGATTCAATGTATCTAAAGCCATCCCTTTAAATGTGGCACCTTTAATTAGAATTGTCTCGACAGACTATATGGATGGAACAGTTCAGATTATTAGGGATCAATGAAAGAAAGACATGACAATACGTGTATATTCATCTCTGTTTCATCATCTTGTAGATGATTTAGGGTTAGGGAAGCATTTATAAACTCATAAAAAACAGGCTTGTAGAGGCTTTATGCACAAAATATACGGAACAAAAATATAAAACGCAATAATTTCAAAGATTAGACTGAGTTACAGTTCATATAAGAAAATCTGTTCATTTAATTAATACATTCATTTGGTCCTAATCTATGGATTTCACATGACTGGGAATACAGATATGCATCTGTTGTTCACAGATACCTTTAATAAAAAAAGGTATGGGCGTGGATCAGAAAACCAGTCAGTATATGTTGACCACCATTTGCCTCAAGCAGCGTGACACATCTCCTTTGCATAGAGTTGATCAGGCTGTTGATTGTGGCCTGCGTTTATATTGTTGTTCAGTGTAGTTTAATAAGTGTACCCTCAGGGACAGGGCTGTAACCTCCCCTCTCTCCCTCTGTCGCTCTCTGTAGCGGTTTATATGTATTGACATGGTCGGAGCTCAGGTCAGTTTCAAAGCTGCAGTCTATCACTTTTTTGGTCGAGGTCGGGTCTCATGCCCATTAGTTTATCCGTTCGCTTAACGCCACAGGCTTGGGCATTCCCATGACAGAAGTGACTCCCTCAGAGACTGGGGAGAAAATCCCAGCTGAATGGACAACACAATGAATGACAGATAAGAACACTTCAAAGAATAAGTCTGTTTCGACTGCCATTTACATTTTGATAAAGTGAATCTTTCAACAACACAAAATCCTGAATTTTTAATTTTCATTTTTTTCTACAATCACTTTGGCACTAATTTCAGAACCTTGTGGTCATTTTTCAAAACTCTAGACACAAAACTCAAAACGGTCATCACTTGTAACACAGGCTGTCCAATGTTCAGAACATTGCATTGTGCATTCATATCTTTAAAGAAACCTTGCACTTGCAGAATCATTGGTTAAAATATCTCATTATCATGAAATGTCAAAGGAACATTCATTTAGATCACCCAAACACAAGATACCGATAGTTTCACTGTGTAGTTGTTCGTTCATTCATTAAATATTGTAGTACAAAATACTGTATGTGATACATGTTTCATTATGGTACTACATGTAAATACATCACTGTAAAAGGACTAGTAGAGAGAATACTACAGACACAGTGGAATCATTGAACAAAATATGACATTTATTAATGAACTACAATAAAATCACAACAGGTTTTTTTGAATCAAAGCAAAAATAATGAGCCACAAAAAAAGAAAAAAACTACAGTAAAACATCACCTGCAGTGTTCCTCACCTGGCTTACTGTAAAACAGGGGTGTCAAAGTCAAATGGTCGGAGGGCCAAATAAAAAATTTAGCTACAAGCCGAGGGCCGGACTGTTCGAATGTTCATTGAAAAATTTTTAAATGACGCATATAGTCTAGTGAACCTAATTGAACCTACTGAAAACCTAACAAATATATTCCAATATGATCAGATAAATAAAGCAATATTTTCTTATGGCTCTGTCAGTAATCTTTAATTTTCAACAGACACAAAAGACAAATTTCCTTTATATAAAAATCCCCATAACATGAACATTAAATGAAAGAAACCGGTATTCAAGGCACCATCAGTAGCCTATATTTTCTATTTTAAAAAGTGGGCTAAATTTACTTCAAAGAAAAAAACAATAATAGCAATTTTCTATCATCCACTCAACTGAAATATTTTTAAAATATAATTGGATTGAAATACAATAAAATAAAGTGCAAAAATCTATTAATCAAAAACAACACTTTGTTTAAGGAGAAGTAACATGCAGTGAAAACAAATATTAAACTTTAACTTTTAAACTTGAACTGAGTAAAAACTCTAAATATGTGATTGCACAGTAATGTTCACTTGTTTGAGGTTGAGGGTGATACTTGGTGGTGTCCCATCTTTTCCACAAGTTCATCAATGTTCGGGGTAAGGCTCTGAGCTGAGGAAATCCTCAGAATTGAGTGGAGGTGTTCAGCAGTAAGTCGACTTCTGTGTGATGTTTTGTTCAAGTTCATCAAAGAAAACAGTTGTTCACACAGGTATGTGCTGCCAAACATAGACAACGTTTGAGCAGCCTGGATGCGCAGCTGGGGCATTGTGTCGGGGAGGAAACGGGCGAACTCCGCAGCACCCACTGCCGCATATTTTGCCCTCAGTGCATCATTGCATTGGAGGTCAATCAACTCCATTTGGAGGTTTGGTGGTGAGCTTTCCACGTCAACAGCAAATGGGTTACAGAGCAGTTCCAACCTGCTTTTTTGTGCTTCAAAGTCAGCAAATCGGCGTCGAAAGTCAGCGGCAAGCATACCTATTTTATCAGCCAACTGTGCGCTCGGGAACGCACTGGTAGAGAGCTTCTCTTTCATGGTCTGGCAGCTGGGAAAGTGGCTCAAATTTTCTTTCCGCATCTGCGTCTCCCACAGAGTCAGTTTGGTTTTAAATGCCTTCACTGTACTGTACATATCAGAGATGACACGATCCCGACCCTGCAGCTGCAAGTTCATTGCATTCAGATGACTCGTAATGTCACACAGAAAAGCCATTTCACACAGAAACATTTCGTCTCGGAGTTGTGTTGTGTCTTTCCCTTTGCTGTCCAAGAACAGACAAATCTCCTCACGAAGCTCGAAACATCTTTGAAGCACCTTTCCCTGGCTTAGCCATCGCACCTCTGTGTGATAAGGCAAATCACCATGCTCCGTTTCTAACTCCGTCAGAAATGCCTTGAACTGGCGGTGATTCAAACCTTTGGCTCTGATAAAGTTAACTGTGCGCGTGATGATGCTCATTACATGCTCCATTTTCAAGGCTTTACCGCACAACGCTTCCTGGTGTATGATACAATGATAAGCTGTCAGCTCACCTGTCGCGTTTTCCTCTTGCATCTTTTCCCGTATCTTCGCCACCAGTCCGCTCCTGTGTCCACACATCGCAGGTGCTCCGTCGGTTGTCAAACCCACGAGTTTTTCCCAAGGCAGCTCCAACTCATTTACACATCTTGACACCTCTTCATACAAATCATGCCCCGTAGTTGTGCCATGCATAGGACGTAAAGCCAAAAACTCCTCTGTCACGCTTAGGCTGGAGTCCACTCCGCGGATGAAAATTGACAACTGGGCAATGTCAGAAATGTCGGTGCTCTCATCCACAGCCAAGGAATATGCAATGAAATCTTTTCCCTTTTTCACAAGCTGCTCTTTTAGATTGATGGACAACTGGTCTACTCTCTCGGCAATGGTGTTTCTGCTCAGACTCACATTTAAAAAGAGTTGCCTTTTTTCTGGGCAAACTTCGTCACAAACTTTAATCATGCAGTTTTTGATGAAATCCCCCTCCGTAAATGGCCGGGCTGATTTAGCGATCTCTTCTGCCAAAATAAAACTGGCCTTGACAGCAGCCTGGCCTTGTGATTTGGCTTTTTTGAACAGAGCCTGTCGAGATTTGAGGCCTCGTTTTAATTCCTCTGCCTTTTGTAGCCTTTGTTCCATGTCCATATTCTTGTTTTTGTCCGCGTGTTTCGTTTCATAATGTCGTCTCAGATTATACTCTTTCAGTACCGCCACACTTTCTCCACACAGAAGACACACAGGTTTTCCAGCTACCTCCGTGAACAAATACTCCGACTCCCACCTTGTTTGAAACCCCGGTTCTCAGTGTCCACCTTCCGTTTTGCCATTTTTGATGGGTATCTGAAAGTTAATTTTACTGTGATGCTGACAACTGCTGTGCCAATAAATATTGAAATGAAGCAGCCTACTGCTCGGTGCGTCACCGTTGCATTGTGGGAAATGTAGTATTGGTGCGTGTAAAAGATCTGCGGGCTGCCGGCTTGCTGCGGTCTGCGGGCCGGTTCTAATAATAAATCAAGATCATCCCAGGGGCCGTAAAAAACCTTCTCGCGGGCCGGATGTGGCCCGCGGGCCTTGACTCTGACATATGTGCTGTAAAACATCACCTGCAGTGTTCCTCATCTGGCTTACTGTAAAACATCACCTGCAGTGTTCCTCACCTGGCTTACAGTAAAACATCACTTGCAGTGTTCCTCACCTGGCTTACTGTAAAACATCACTTGCAATGTTCCTCACCTGGCTTACTGTAAAACATCACCTGCAGTGTTCCTCACCTGGCTTACTGTAAAACATCACTTGCAGTGTTCCTCACCTGGCTTACTGTAAAACATCACTTGCAGTGTTCCTCACCTGGCTTACTGTAAAACATCACCTGCAGTGTTCCTCACCTGGCTTACTGTAAAACATCACTTGCAGTGTTCCTCACCTGGCTTACTGTAAAACATCACCTGCAGTGTTCCTCACCTGGCTTACTGTAAAACATCACTTGCAGGGTTCGTCACCTGGCTTACTGTAAAACATCACCTGCAGTGTTCCTCACCTGGCTTACTGTAAAACATCACTTGCAGTGTTCCTCACCTGGCTTACTGTAAAAAGCTAAACAAAGGATTGATTACTGTACTTCTATATTGCCATCAACCCTGTCTTGTGGATTTGGCCATAGGTTCTCATCCACATCACAATGGATGTTTTCATTAGCCAATCATCTTGGGAAGAATCTTCGGGCATGGCGATTCCAGGCCTGACACTGGCCTGCCGTGATGTCATTGCATGCATCATCCATGGCCTGGAGAAGGGTGGCTTGTTCGTGAGAGTGCCTACAATATACCTTCCACCTCCATGTGGAGAGAAATTCCTCAATCGGGTTTTAGGAAAGGAGAGTACGGTGGTAAGTACATGGTGGTAAATTGTGGATGGGCCTGAAACCATGCTTACACCATTTGAGCATGGTAGAACCTGACATTATCCCACACAATGACATAGGTCATGCCATCAGCTCTACAGACCTGATTTAGCCCATCAAAGAAGGTTACATTAGAACAGCGAATCATGTGGCTGCCTGCAACTCAATATATAGAGTGTATAGAGTAGAGAGCTTTAGTTGTTGTTCTACCTAACATTAGAACGGGCAAGATACATAATCTAAGATACTATGACTGTGGTATGATTGTTGATGCCACACATGGTGATTCCAGCATCTCAGAAACAGCTGCCTTACTGGGAGTTTTACGCACTACAGTCTCTAGAGTTTACAGAGAATGGTGCAATAAACAAAACACATTCAGTGAGAGGCAGTTCTGTGGGCAAAAACACCTTGTTAATGAGAGAGGTCAGAGGACAATGTCCAGACTCATTCAAGCTAACAGAAAGGCCACACATGCTCAAATAACAGCTGTTTTAAACAGTGGTGTGCAGAAGGGTATCTCTTAACGTACAACACTGTGAATAATTCAGGCTGTTGTGGAGGCAAAAGGGGGTCCTACTCCGTACTAGATGTGTGTACCTAATAAAGTGGCCGGTAAATGTACAGTAATGTCAAATCTGAAAACATAGTCTGGAAAAGTGGTACATGGGACCATAGAAACAGTGTCTGATAAAGAATGATGATGAAATATTACATCCATAGATCATGTAGTCCAATTGGTTGGTTCCACGGTAATTGATGTCAATGGATCTCATTATCCTGAAACTTTCATGATCTAAACATGGAATATTGATTGGCAGTTTCCATAAAACTATGCATTAAGAGTAATGCAACAGTTACTTATCATTTTGAGCAGTTGGATCAATTGATAGTTAGATCATTGTAATGAAATGAATAGTCATCTCAGATGTAATGTGTGAATTGCATTTTGAAATGGTAATACTTTGATGTTAAGTTGTGTCATTTTGAACAGGTGATTTTAGTTCAATGAACAAATTATCTTAGTTTTATGTGTATTGTATCCAAGCAATTGGAAAAAGTGTTAGAGTTTTGAAAAATGTGCATTTTGATCATTGGATGTGAGTTTTGTGTCTAGAGTTTTGAAAGATGACATCAAGGTTCTGAAATTAGTGCCAACGTGATTGTAAAAAACTGTAAGCAAAAAGGTAGGATGCTGTTGACAGTAGCTGCGAGCAGATACTGTATGTCTGTCTTTCAGTAGTGGTTCTGGAACAGTTAATATAAGTTGTTTACTATGACAACAACATCTGCCTCATCTGAGCTAGTAGCGCTCCACCTTATTGGCTGGCTCCCAAAGCTCCCTGTGAGATGACTGGCTAGAAGAGGGAGATTATAAATATAATAATAATATATGCCATTTAGCTGACGCTTTTATCCAAAGCGACTTACAGTCATGTGTGCATACATTCTACGTATGGGTGGTCCCGGGGATTAGACCCTCCCTCTATTGTATTTGTGTCTGATTGAACAGAATAGTTCAAATAAAATGTACACTGTGCTGGAGGGTATTAGACACACTATCTGTCATAGTTTAGACTGTGTTGTGAAGTACACTATTTGCAGCTGTTAGTGAGAATTGTGTGTAGATGTACTGTGCCAAAACACTCAATTTGTCATAATGTGTGTATGTTTGCACGTGTTATGAGTTTTCTATTAGCAGCAGTTTTTAGTGATAAATTATATGTAGACATCTATAGGCAACCTTTTATCCAGTAATATGAATCACAGTCAGTGCCCTTAGTAGTGTGTGTGTGTGTGTGTGTGTGTGTGTGTGTGTGTGTGTGTGTGTGTGTGTGTGTGTGTGTGTGTGTGTGTGTGTGTGTGTGTGTGTGTGTGTGTGTGTGTGTGTGTGTGTGTGTGTGTGTGTGTGATCCATCTCCCCCATCTCTGGCCTCTCCTCCCATAAGAGAAGTTCTGTTTTCCCTCCATCTCTCCTCCCCTCTACACAGAATGACTGTTAGTTTATTTTTACACTGATACTCTCTCCTCTCACTCTTCTATTCCCACCCATTTTTCCCTGTTTCTAAAACCTCCACCACTCATTTTCTTTCTCAGTCCTGGTTTGTGTGTAAGTGCAACTGCGTATGTGTGTACAGGTGTGCATGTGTGTACACGCTTGTGTGCTTGTATCTCTCAGAAAGCACACACACATTTAAAAATCAGTCTGGGGGATGTTAAGCTGCACTATGGAAACATTTAGAAAATACATTTTCTGGGATTGAATGGGCTTTTTATGGTGGAAAATGACATCATTGCTCGCCTCCCCTCTCCGTTTCTGACTAATGACACGGAAACTGAGGGAAACGCTCCACAAACAACTCAATCATTTACCACTCAGTTTACATGCCTGTGTGTGTGTGTGTGTGTGTGTGTGTGTGTGTGTGTGTGTGTGTGTGTGTGTGTGTGTGTGTGTGTGTGTGTGTGTGTGTGTGTGTGTGTGTGTGTGTGTGTGTGTGTGTGTGTGTGTGTCGCATACACGTGGTTAAATAACATGTTGTAATAGAGTGAATAATTGTCCAACCATCTGATTTTTCATCGTTCCACAACCATTAGGCTACTTCTAATGCTCATGACTACCATTATGTGGAACTGCTGCTGCTGTCTGTACTGCCACTATTTAAAACACAATGGAAGTGGAGCAATTAGTTGAAGAAGTAGTAGAATAGCAGTCTAGTTGGAAAAGACACTAGCGTTGGTTCCTCTAAGCTTCTCTAATGCTGCTAATTACTCATTACCAATACTATGTCTCTTTTTAGCATTCCTGTAATTCAGTCACATGGTGTGTGTGTATGCACTGCTGAGTCATAAAACACATGGCTGAGCACTGAGCAGCAGTTATAACATCAGAGAGTAGGCTACATTAGATGATGCTAGATGACTGGTTGATGTTGTTACACTGTAATAACCCTACAGGCTCAGAGGATAAATGACATGATTCCTGGAATGTGGAAGGGAATTGTCTGTAAATATTAATAATGCATTTAATAACAAAAAGCCCAAAGATACAGATAGTGTGGTCTCACAGGCATCACCGGGTTGTCACTAGTTACCACAGCCACAAAGTCATAAACCCTGCCTATTTCTACAATTCATCTTCTTAAAATTGTGATTTTAAACCTAACTCTAACCTTAGTGGAAGCGACAGCATTTTAGCAACATTACATTTTATTTTTAAAATCTGTTCATATACACCCCCAGGAAGAATATTACACTTTTAAATGTTTTAAATTCTAATCAAACACTTAAATATGGTAATTTTCATGTAAGGCATTTGTGAAAATTCTATATCAATATAGAGTGGGAAAGCGGCCATGGGTTTGGACAATTAAAAGATACAGCAGTAAATAAAACCTAATAACAACATACAGTACCAGTCAAAAGTTTGGATACACCTACTCATTCCAAAATATTTGTACTATTTTCTACATTGTAGAATAATAGGGAAGACATCAAAACTATGAAATAACACATATGGAATCATGTTGTAACCAAAAACGTGTTATACAAATTTGAGATTCTTTAAAGTAGCCACCCTTTGCCTTGATGACAGATTTGCACACTCTTGGCATTCTCTCAACCAGCTTCTCGAGGAATGCTTTTCCAACAGTCTTGAAGGAGTTCCCACATATGTTGAGCACTTGTTGACTGCTTTTCCTTCACTCTGTAGTCCCCACCCATGCTAACTGGCTAGCTTGCCACTTCCAGACACAAATGAACGAACACCTCACTCTGCCTATTTTAATCACCCTAGCAGAGTTGGTTAGGCTGTTTACAAGTTTGTCTAGAGCGTTCTTGACTAACTATTACCCCCCCCCTCCCCTACGTTTACTGACACCGGTCATATTCAGCAGATGTTGTGCGTTCGTAAATTCATCAGTTATTCTGCGCTCTGGCACACTCAGACAAGAGTACTCAGAAATTAGAGTAAAGGGGGATACCTAGTCAGTTGTACAACTTAATGCATTCAACTGAAATGTGTCTTCCGCATTTAACCCAACCCCTCTGAATCAGAGAGGTGCAGAGGATGCCATAATCGACATCCACGTCTTCAGTGCCTGGGGGACAATGGGTTAACTGCCTTGTTCAGGGGCAGAAAGACAGATTTTTACCTTGTCAGCTCAGGGATTCGATCCAGCAACCTTTCAGTTACTGGCCCAACACTAACCACTAGGCTAGCTAGATAGCCAGAGTGAATTTGCGAACGCAAGATATATGCTAGATAACTGGATGACAGTCATTCAAGTTCTTGCTAGCTAACCAAATGACACCTGCATCTCTAGCTGTGAAAAGCCACCGAAAAACAATGAGGAGAAAAAGTCAGTCACCCACTCCTCTAATGGCATGACGTCCTCCTAGCAGCTAGCTAACGTTAGGCTCCGTGTTTTTAGATTGATACATAAATAGATACAGTAGCCTATTAGCCACAGTATGACTGACTTGTGATCATTACCCTTGCTAGTTTGATTGTATTGACATACCAGCCTTAGTTACATTTGTCAGTTTTTGTCCAAAATATTGAGTCATTGAAACTAAACTTGGAATTTTATATTTTTAACTGATACGATTGTCTGTTTGTGTCATATCTACAAAGTAGTTAAAACACTTGTCATTTGCACTTTAACCACACTGCTAACCTTGCTTAACCTTAAATTAAGACCAAAAAGACAATTTTTGTTTTCAAACATTTTTACCATAGTGCCAATTTAGACTTTGTGGCTGTGCTATCTAGTGGAACCTGCTTCACAGCTACACTTCGAAGAGTTTGATTTCTAGAGTGCCCCCTATGCAGATGGACGAAGTCGGTACTGCATGTCGTTTTTACTATTTTTGGTGAAGGACCTTAAATAAACTTCTGTCAAGCGATTTGTTGTCCTCCATCTGAGTGTCTCTGTTCACTTGCTCGGCAATCAATCTAGCATACTACCTAAAATAGACCGATGGGACATGGGCGGGATTATGAATAGTAATTATTGCGGTATGAGTCAGGTTGGGCAATTTGGGATTTGTAGCCAATAAATGAACGCCAGAAACGTCACGGTGGGATTGAATAACAGCCAATAGGAAGTCATGTCCTAATTTTATGTTATTTTTTAGGAGTTCTATTTCATTTCAGCTATCAGTGACTGACTGATCGAGTGAGATTTGCATATGACTGACATTCCATTGCATATTTCAACCAATCAGCGGTCACGGCGGCGGGATGACAGGTGGCTGCCTTGACCAATGGTGGAGCTTAGATTAAGAGAAAGGGGCGGGGCACGGTTGGGCGAGGTTGACACACTGAAAGAGCGAGAGGGGGCAGCCTAGTTTACAACAAGGAACAGGGAGGGGAAAAATAAAGAAAAGGCCAGACGAAGCAAGAGAGAACAAATCGTGGGGAAGAGAGTTGAGCTAAAGTGAGGAGATGTTATGATACAATAACTTTTCTACTACAAATACCTGCCGAGCTGACCGACAGGAGTGGGCGCGCGCGAAGTGACCTGCTGCAGGCGGAGATCGCACCGGACATCGAGCGGCTATTTCTATAAAGCCCCCGATTCCACGGATCTGTGTCGGAGCATCTCCGGCTGGCCTCTCGCTTCGGTTTCCTGCCTTTGAGCTCAATCCCGTCGTTTGCTGTGGTCCAAGGGGGGCAGCAACCAACACAGAACAGTGCTGTGGTCTCGCCCCACTTTATGTCATTGGGGTCCGAGTTATCATCGTCGCCGCTACTCATGACAGCGTTGGAGTGAAATACTTCTGGCAACTATATTTTCAGTCGATTACCTTTTTGAGACGTTGATAGATACGAGGCAGGGGTGTGTGTGGGAGCCGACTGAGGCCACGGTGGTGTTTAAAAAAATATTAACGTTAGTGGGGGTAGTGCATTGGTGGCTAGCCTTCAAGAAAATCCCAAAATGGGTATTTGGATTTAATCAACAACTGGAGAGCCAGTGGGATATGGGAGATGGATGACCAGTTTTACACACACCTGCATATGATCCTCCCTGTGTGGTAGAAAGTTAATTGATGGTGAATACGATTTCACGTTACTTTACATTTTTAATATGAGTTGGTGCCAAAGCAATAGAATATCAATGTTGGATGCTGACAGTAACCATACGGCAAAACAGACCGGTGGCTAACGGTTTTGGGGGTAAAAAATGCAGGTGTATTCAGACGGGTTTTTTGTCAATTTAGCTACCATCTTATAGATCTAGCACGCAGCAGTCATTGTTCCTCAAATAATTTAAGTGGTTTCATGGTGTGAAGAAAAACAATAGTAACAGACATGTGTTGTTGTGTAACGGAAGGGTAGTGACATGAGGACAACAATTGCGTTTCTTTGACTGCTTTCTGTTCTGCGGGTGCAGGGCCAGGGGCGTTACGGAGGGTACGGTGTTATTTGGACCGGTGCACTTGAGGCTCGGGTTGCCTTCTCGTGTTGAACCTGTCGGCTGTATTTTGAAGTAGCAAAGGTTACTTTGACCGATAATTGCAGTGCTACTTGCGTCAATGTAGACGGCAATAAACCCCGTATGTGGTGGAGAGCTAACGTAAAATAAACAATTGGGGTTGTCACTTGTCCTCCAAACTTCAGCAAGAACATCCAAAGTAAAAGCATGATGTTGCTGAGCATAGCCTGCACTTGAGTTTATGGGTGGCAAATAGCTGCTGCTAGCCTGTGTTAATTCAGCTAACTAGAAGTTGTGTATAACTTTACACACGGTCCGATGCATACGCATTTGATTGATATTCAGACCGATACAAATCCCTTCAATAAACAAATCTAGCAGGATTATGAATTTGATAGCTTTGTCATTTTGAGCATTTGCATAACAACTAGCTAGCCAGATAGCTAATTCACGTAGTTAGCTAGCCAGCTTGCTATCCACTGCTCGCAATTAATGTTAGTGTCGTCCAAGCTAGCTGTCAGACATTATTGGTCGACTACATGCAATACATCGAATACTCCGTTTCTGCCCTAAACATGATTTTTTTTTTGCATTTCGCACCATTTGTACACTGCTAGGCTGAAGCAAGTACGCGTAGAGACAAGTTGAACATGGCCTCGAGGATAGCGTATGTCTCGGACTGATGTGCCAATTTACTCCGTGGCTGAGGGTGAGGCCTAGTTAACCTATTCGTGACCGCAGCACTCCAGTAATGTAAACAAACAGGCGAGGGTGCATCAGGGGTTATTAGACCAAGAGGAACACAGACTTTTCCGGCTATATTTAACGTATTGTCGTATCTTCTGTATCCTGTTGCAACTTGTGACTACTGACTAGTTGGCAATCCATTTTACATTGTGTTATTCCCCGTATTTCATGTTCTGCACTGGGGAAATGTAATTGTTATCGTCAATGCGCGTGAACAAATAGGCTGCTCGCAGAGAATGCGGCATTCTGAAAAGATGAAAGCGTGAGCTGGTCTCATGTTGTTGGCGGATACGCATGGGACTTCATTTTAATCCGAAATCAACATTTACATTTACAGATATATCAGTACGCCACCGGATAAATCATAATAGCAGTGCGACTATAGCAGTGAAAGTTGTGCGTGATGACCGCAATCTGAAGATAAGCGTCAGATGCAGGCACTATCGAGCACTGTTGCCATCCACTATACGATCTTGGATCACTGATTAATTTTTCAACACATGGATTTTTATCTGACGTTGTAAAGGGACGCTTTCAAGGACCCTTTTAAATTGAGACTCGTTTTTGGAAAAACACCATAAAGGACTCTTTTCAACCATGTATTCATCAGAGACCCCTCAATACCTCCGTCAAGGACTGAGCATGTTTGGTCAGTGATGGTCATTTACTACTTCCGTGTGTTTTTCATATTTGTCTCCAGCACCATTTTGAATATTGTAGCAGTATGAATTTGCAGTGAGATATACAGGTCTTTCTCACGGCTGATTGATCAGCTACCCGCTGGTGAGTTTCCAGAGGTGTCCCATATGGGGAGAAGTAACAGCCATGAGTGTATACCTGAGGCTAATTGGTTAAGCCAGTGGGCCACTGGTTCTGGGAAGATGGGCCTTTGATAGTCACTTCTTGGCCATACTAGAAAAGTGTTCATATTGTCACATAAACTATTAGCATGTGTACAGGCTAACAACAATATGTTCCCAAAATCTGGAAATAGAATCTTGTTTATATGAAAGTTGAGATTGTTTATCAGAAGTTGAGATTTTATAAAAAATATGTTTGGGCTAGCTTACTATGAGGAGTGTATTGTCTGGACATATTGTGAGTCCATAAACTGTTGCTCAAAAATAATATTCACTGACTGGATTACACTGAATAAAAGGAGTAGGCCTAACCATTTCTTTGTATTTTTTTCGCAGTCTGGACCAACGTGGAACCCCGGTCAGTTCCTGTGTTTCCCTGGCATTCATTGGTCCCTTTCCTGGCACCAACCCAGTCAGATGCCTCTACTCAGTCTGGTGAGGGCCAACAACCAATCAATCACCCCCAAGCTGGCAGTCTGAAAACAGGTAGGTTGTGGATGAAATTCGACCCAAATCCCAGCAAGATTACAATTTCTACCATGATTTCAAACACTTGAAACATAATGGATTACGTAACACAAACATTGGTATTACCAGATAACTATCAGAGATTTGAATCATTGTGAAAATACCCCCTTTTCCTGTCTTTCTCAGAGTCTCAGGGGGGTGCAGTGCTGCTACAGGAGGCCAACGAGGGCCCCCCCTCCCTAGAGAGAAGACCCACAACACGGCTGACTCCCTCCACGGACGACCTGGCCCCGGAGAGGGAGGCCGAAAGAGAGAGGCCAGACAGTGAGACTGAGAGTGATGTGGATGACCCGTAAGTGTGTGCGTGCGTGACTGCATACACGCGTGTGTGTGTGTGTGTGTGTGTGTGTGTGTGTGTGTGTGTGTGTGTGTGTGTGTGTGTGTGTGGACACTAGGGCTGACCCCAAATAGTCGATTGTTTGGTCACTAGGCTGTTGGTCAACCAATATTCTTTTTAGTTGAGCAGTAGAAAATATATACAGTACCAGTCAAATTTTGGACACACTTACTCATTTCAGGGTTTTTCTTTATTTTGACTATTTTATACATTGTAAGACAAGAGTGTGCAAAGCTGTCAAGGCAAAGGGTGGCTACTTTTTTTGGTTACTACATGATTCCACATGTGTTATTTCATAGTTGTGATGTCTTCATTCTTATTCTACAATGTAGAAAACAGTCAAATAAAGAAAAACCCTTGAATGATTTATGTGTGTCAACTTTTGACTGGTACTGTATATATTTATTTATTAAACACGAGATACTTGTCTGATTTGCACCCATCTCAGTGAACTAATCCATTGCGGAGGGTGGCACAGTCCAAGAGGAAGGGGAGTGTGTTAGGATGCATAATGCACGTCTCTCTCCTGCAATTTGTGCACATTCATTGTTTCATAACTTCATTGTGAGAATTGTTTGTGTGTGATTGTTAGTGTCTATCAATTCCCTATTACATATATCACCGGTAGTAAATGTACAATTCATTCCTATAATATCTAATCCATAATGTTTTTTGGTTACGGTCATTTTTGTTATTGCATTTAATATATTGGTAATCCAGTCTTTTACTGTTCTCATTGTCAGAGTGGACACATTGTTAGCCTACACTACCTACACTAAACTTGTGCGAAACAAGTTTTGGTTTATTTAATTCCATTTACGAGCTTTGTCAATTATAGACATTTACATTTAAGTCATTTAGCAGACGCTCTTATCCAGAGCGACTTACAAATTGGTGCATTCACCTTATGAGATCCAGTGGCAAACCTATAGGCCTTCAGTGTGTGGCAGGTTAGTACAGTGGTGAACCTATAGGTCTTCAGTGTGTGACAGGTTAGTACAGTGGTGAACCTATATGTCTTCAGTGTGTGACAGTGGTGAACCTATAGGTCTTCAGTGTGTGACAGGTTAGTACAGTGGTGAACCTATAGGTCTTCAGTGTATGACAGGTTAGTACAGTGGTGAACCTATAGGTCTTCAGTGTGTGACAGGTTAGTACAGTGGTGAACCTATATGTCTTCAGTGTGTGACAGTGGTGAACCTATTCTTCAGTGTGTGACAGGTTAGGTGGTGAACCTATAGGTCTTCAGTGTATGACAGGTTAGTACAGTGGTGAACCTATAGGCCTTCAGTGTATGACAGGTTAGTACAGTGGTGAACCTATAGGTCTTCAGTGTATGACAGGTTAGTACAGTGGTGAACCTATAGGTCTTCAGTGTGTGACAGTGGTGAACCTATAGGTCTTCAGTGTGTGACAGTGGTGAACCTATAGGCCTTCAGTGTGTGACAGGTTAGCACAGTGGCAAACCTATAGGCCTTCGGTGTGTGACAGGTTAGTACAGTGGCAAACCTATAGGTCTTCAGTGTGTGGCAGGTTAGTACAGTGGTGAACCTATAGGTCTTCAGTGTGTGACAGTGGTGAACCTATAGGCCTTCAGTGTGTGACAGTGGTGAACCTATAGGTCTTCAGTGTGTGACAGGTTAGTACAGTGGTGAACCTATAGGTCTTCAGTGTATGACAGGTTAGTACAGTGGTGAACCTATAGGCCTTCAGTGTATGACAGGTTAGTACAGTGGTGAACCTATAGGTCTTCAGTGTATGACAGGTTAGTACAGTGGTGAACCTATAGGTCTTCAGTGTATGACAGGTTAGTACAGTGGTGAACCTATAGGTCTTCAGTGTGTGACAGTGGTGAACCTATAGGTCTTCAGTGTGTGACAGTGGTGAACCTATAGGTCTTCAGTGTGTGACAGTGGTGAACCTATAGGTCTTCAGTGTGTGACAGTGGTGAACCTATAGGCCTTCAGTGTATGACAGGTTAGTACAGTGGTGAACCTATAGGTCTTCAGTGTATGACAGGTTAGTACAGTGGTGAACCTATAGGTCTTCAGTGTATGACAGGTTAGTACAGTGGTGAACCTATATGTCTTCAGTGTGTGACAGTGGTGAACCTATAGGTCTTCAGTGTGTGACAGGTTAGTACAGTGGTGAACCTATAGGTCTTCAGTGTATGACAGTTTAGTACAGTGGTGAACCTATAGGTCTTCAGTGTGTGACAGGTTAGTACAGTGGTGAACCTATAGGTCTTCAGTGTATGACAGGTTAGTACAGTGGTGAACCTATAGGCCTTCAGTGTATGACAGGTTAGTACAGTGGTGAACCTATAGGTCTTCAGTGTATGACAGGTTAGTACAGTGGTGAACCTATAGGTCTTCAGTGTGTGACAGTGGTGAACCTATAGGTCTTCAGTGTGTGACAGTGGTGAACCTATAGGCCTTCAGTGTGTGACAGTGGTGAACCTATAGGTCTTCAGTGTGTGACAGTGGTGAACCTATAGGTCTTCAGTGTGTGACAGTGGTGAACCTATAGGCCTTCAGTGTGTGACAGGTTAGTACAGTGGTGAACCTATAGGTCTTCAGTGTGTGACAGTGGTGAACCTATAGGTCTTCAGTGTGTGACAGTGGTGAACCTATAGGTCTTCAGTGTGTGACAGTGGTGAACCTATAGACCTTCAGTGTGTGACAGGTTAGTACAGTGGCAAACCTATAGGCCTTCGGTGTGTGACAGGTTAGTACAGTGGCAAACCTATAGGTCTTCAGTGTGTGGCAGGTTAGTACAGTGGTGAACCTATAGGTCTTCAGTGTGTGACAGTGGTGAACCTATAGGCCTTCAGTGTGTGACAGTGGTGAACCTATAGGTCTTCAGTGTGTGACAGGTTAGTACAGTGGTGAACCTATAGGTCTTCAGTGTGTGACAGGTTAGTACAGTGGTGAACCTATAGGTCTTCAGTGTATGACAGGTTAGTACAGTGGTGAACCTATAGGCCTTCAGTGTATGACAGGTTAGTACAGTGGTGAACCTATAGGTCTCCAGTGTATGACAGGTTAGTACAGTGGTGAACCTATAGGTCTTCAGTGTATGACAGGTTAGTACAGTGGTGAACCTATAGGTCTTCAGTGTATGACAGGTTAGTACAGTGGTGAACCTATAGGTCTTCAGTGTGTGACAGGTTAGTACAGTGGTGAACCTATAGGTCTTCAGTGTGTGACAGGTTAGTACAGTGGTGAACCTATAGGTCTTCAGTGTATGACAGGTTAGTACAGTGGTGAACCTATAGGCCTTCAGTGTATGACAGGTTAGTACAGTGGTGAACCTATAGGTCTTCAGTGTATGACAGGTTAGTACAGTGGTGAACCTATAGGTCTTCAGTGTATGACAGGTTAGTACAGTGGTGAACCTATAGGTCTTCAGTGTGTGACAGTGGTGAACCTATAGGTCTTCAGTGTGTGACAGTGGTGAACCTATAGGTCTTCAGTGTGTGACAGTGGTGAACCTATAGGTCTTCAGTGTGTGACAGTGGTGAACCTATAGGCCTTCAGTGTGTGACAGGTTAGTACAGTGGCAAACCTATAGGCCTTCGGTGTGTGACAGGTTAGTACAGTGGCAAACCTATAGGTCTTCAGTGTGTGGCAGGTTAGTACAGTGGTGAACCTATAGGTCTTCAGTGTGTGACAGGTTAGTACAGTGGTGAACCTATAGGTCTTCAGTGTGTGACAGGTTAGTACAGTGGTGAACCTATAGGTCTTCAGTGTGACAGGTTAGTACAGTGGTGAACCTATAGGTCTTCAGTGTGTGACAGGTTAGTACAGTGGTGAACCTATAGGTCTTCAGTGTGACAGGTTAGTACAGTGGTGAACCTATAGGTCTTCAGTGTGACAGGTTAGTACAGTGGTGAACCTATAGGTCTTCAGTGTGTGACAGTGGTGAACCTATAGGTATTCAGTGTGTGACAGTGGTGAACCTATAGGTATTCAGTGTGTGACAGTGGTGAACCTATAGGTCTTCAGTGTGTGACAGTGGTGAACCTATAGGCCTTCAGTGTGTGACAGGTTAGTACAGTGGCAAACCTATAGGCCTTCGGTGTGTGACAGGTTAGTACAGTGGCAAACCTATAGGTCTTCAGTGTGTGGCAGGTTAGTACAGTGGTGAACCTATAGGTCTTCAGTGTGTGACAGTGGTGAACCTATAGGCCTTCAGTGTGTGACAGTGGTGAACCTATAGGTCTTCAGTGTGTGACAGGTTAGTACAGTGGTGAACCTATAGGTCTTCAGTGTATGACAGGTTAGTACAGTGGTGAACCTATAGGCCTTCAGTGTATGACAGGTTAGTACAGTGGTGAACCTATAGGTCTTCAGTGTATGACAGGTTAGTACAGTGGTGAACCTATAGGTCTTCAGTGTATGACAGGTTAGTACAGTGGTGAACCTATAGGTCTTCAGTGTGTGACAGTGGTGAACCTATAGGTCTTCAGTGTGTGACAGTGGTGAACCTATAGGTCTTCAGTGTGTGACAGTGGTGAACCTATAGGTCTTCAGTGTGTGACAGTGGTGAACCTATAGGCCTTCAGTGTATGACAGGTTAGTACAGTGGTGAACCTATAGGTCTTCAGTGTATGACAGGTTAGTACAGTGGTGAACCTATATGTCTTCAGTGTGTGACAGTGGTGAACCTATAGGTCTTCAGTGTGTGACAGGTTAGTACAGTGGTGAACCTATAGGTCTTCAGTGTATGACAGGTTAGTACAGTGGTGAACCTATAGGTCTTCAGTGTGTGACAGGTTAGTACAGTGGTGAACCTATAGGTCTTCAGTGTGTGACAGTGGTGAACCTATAGGTCTTCAGTGTGTGACAGTGGTGAACCTATAGGCCTTCAGTGTGTGACAGGTTAGTACAGTGGCAAACCTATAGGCCTTCGGTGTGTGACAGGTTAGTACAGTGGCAAACCTATAGGTCTTCAGTGTGTTAGGCAGGGTGAACCTTCTTCAGTGTGTGACAGTGGTGAACCTATAGGCCTTCAGTGTGTGACAGTGGTGAACCTATAGGTCTTCATGTGTGACAGGTTAGACAGTGGTGAACCTATAGGTCTTCAGTGTGTGACAGGTTAGTACAGTGGTGAACCTATAGGTCTTCAGTGGTGAACCTATAGGTCTTCAGTGTATGACAGGTTAGTACAGTGGTGAACCTATAGGTCTTCAGTGTATGACAGGTTAGTACAGTGGTGAACCTATAGGTCTTCAGTGTGTGACAGTGGTGAACCTATAGGTCTTCAGTGTGTGACAGTGGTGAACCTATAGGTCTTCAGTGTGTGACAGTGGTGAACCTATAGGTCTTCAGTGTGTGACAGTGGTGAACCTATAGGTCTTCAGTGTGTGACAGTGGTGAACCTATAGGTCTTCAGTGTGTGACAGTGGTGAACCTATAGGCCTTCAGTGTGTGACAGGTTAGTACAGTGGCAAACCTATAGGCCTTCGGTGTGTGACAGGTTAGTACAGTGGCAAACCTATAGGTCTTCAGTGTGTGGCAGGTTAGTACAGTGGTGAACCTATAGGTCTTCAGTGTGTGGCAGGTTAGTACAGTGGTGAACCTATAAGTCTTCAGTGTGTGACAGGTTAGTACAGTGGTGAACCTATAGGTCTTCAGTGTGTGACAGGTTAGTACAGTGGTGAACCTATAGGTCTTCAGTGTGTGACAGGTTAGTACAGTGGTGAACCTATAGGTCTTCAGTGTGACAGGTTAGTACAGTGGTGAACCTATAGGTCTTCAGTGTGTGACAGGTTAGTACAGTGGTGAACCTATAGGTCTTCAGTGTGACAGGTTAGTACAGTGGTGAACCTATAGGTCTTCAGTGTGACAGGTTAGTACAGTGGTGAACCTATAGGTCTTCAGTGTGTGACAGTGGTGAACCTATAGGTATTCAGTGTGTGACAGTGGTGAACCTATAGGTCTTCAGTGTGACAGGTTAGTACAGTGGTGAACCTATAGGCCTTCAGTGTGTGACAGGTTAGTACAGTGGTGAACCTATAGGTCTTCAGTGTGACAGGTTAGTACAGTGGTGAACCTATAGGCCTTCAGTGTGTGACAGGTTAGTACAGTGGTGAACCTATAGGTCTTCAGTGTGACAGGTTAGTACAGTGGTGAACCTATAGGCCTTCAGTGTGTGACAGGTTAGTACAGTGGTGAACCTATAGGTCTTCAGTGTGACAGGTTAGTACAGTGGTGAACCTATAGGTCTTCAGTGTGACAGGTTAGTACAGTGGTGAACCTATAGGTCTTCAGTGTGTGACAGTGGTGAACCTATAGGTATTCAGTGTGTGACAGTGGTGAACCTATAGGTCTTCAGTGTGACAGGTTAGTACAGTGGTGAACCTATAGGCCTTCAGTGTGTGACAGGTTAGTACAGTGGTGAACCTATAGGTTTTCAGTGTGACAGGTTAGTACAGTGGTGAACCTATAGGCCTTCAGTGTATGGCAGGTTAGAAAGGGTCAGTGGTGTAGCGTAGGGTATACGCAGGTACAGTTTAAGATGTATACTCACTTTTTTCCCCAGTGGGCTTTGCGTATACTAACTTAATCCCTGCTGATGCGTATCAATAATATAATAATAATAATATATGCCATTTAGCAGACGCTTTTATCCAAAGCGACTTACAGTCATGTGTGCATACATTCTACGTATGGGTGGTCCCGGGAATCAAAGTATCAAAGTAGTGTAGTGAAGGTGTATGACTTATCAATTATGAAGTACAATAGAGAAATCATTCACAAAGTAGCCTACAAAATTGCAAAGCAAGTGAAATATATTCACATGCACACAGCCTAGTTTCAATGGAATATCATCTGCAGACAGTAAGAGTGTAGTTTTCAAATGGTTTTGTCATGGAACAGCTCAGAGAAGAATGACATCGGTAGCTGGTAGGGTAGGAAAGAAGTTTCAACGTACGATATCTACCAGTAAATGCTAACTTAGGCAACAAAGGATATGCATACCAGGTATTTAAAAAGTTTAGTCAGAAGAGTTGGTTAGTAGGCTATTTGTAATGCGCGATTGTCATGGATGTGGCTGGGTGGACAGAGGCCCACCCACTGGGGAGCCAGGCCCTAACAGGCCCACCCAATCAGATTGATGTGGTTTAAGCATTGTTGTGGACTTACATGCTGACCAGACCAGGCGCGTGCATCCGCGTGTGCCATCGCAACCATGTCGATTTTGTCCATCCACACCAGACGTGATCAGGACACGCAGGTTGAATTATCAAAACAAACTCTGAACCAACTATATTAATTTGGTGACAGGTCGAAAAGCATTAAACTTTCATGGAAATTTAGCTAGCTAGCTTGCTGTTGCTAGCTAATTTGTCCTGGGATATAAACATTTGCTTGTTATTTTACCTGAAATGCACAAGGTCCTCTACTCTTACAATTATTCCACAGATAAAAGGGTAAACCGAGTTAGTTTCTAGTTCTCTCCTCCTTTAGGCTTCTTCTTTGGAGTTTATATGGCGGTTGGCAACCAACTTTAAGGTCCATTACTGCCACTAACTGGACAGGAGTGTGGACCTCAGTTTGTCTTTCAATCACCCGCGTGGATATAGGCTCATAAAAAAACTATCAGGAGACAGGAGATGTGGGACTTGCAGCTCATCACACGTCACAAATATAACCAAGTTCTATTTTAGCGCCTGACTACGCAGACTCTCGTAAGCAGTTTAGATGCAATGATTGAATGACATGTATGTGTAAGTTTATTTTTGGTGAGCGGTATGGTCAGTTACACCATTTTATTTTTTATATATATATATTTTTAAATGTGATTTTGAGAGTGAAAATCAGAAAAAATCTATAGGAAAACGCAAAAAAAAAAACAATTGGATTTTTCACACAGGTGCCTTTCCTTCTCTGGGCGGTCTGTTTGGGAACTTTTTGGCAAAATTAGAATTGACCAACTTCTCCAGGACAACTACATAGGGCAGATAGAAAGACAGCAGTCACACACAGCATGAGGTTAAAGGATAAGCTGTCCATAAACTCTGACATAATAAGCCAGTAGGTCCCAATCATAAGAATACAAAACACAACCATTAAGCATTTCCCAATGGAAATGTACAACTATTACCTCCCATTGAAAAAAGCATTTCACGTTTAGCACACAAAGTAATTGGTGACCTGAAGTTTAAAGTGGAACTGACAACATTTTAACTACTTTGCCGATATGAAACAAACACACAATCATAATATCAGTCAAAAATATCAAATTCCCAGTTTATGCTACAAAACCAACTTTACAAGGTTTTTATAAAAAAATAATTAAAAAAAATTTAAAAAGTTATATTTGACTCAACATTCCATGACATACACTAAGGCATTGTTGGCAGAATAGATGGATGCAGTTCATTGCATGATTAATATAATTCAGCAATACAACGTTTCCTGCCTCCATTCGGGAAGCACTGTTTCAGTTTCAATGACTCAATATTCTGGACAAAAACTGACAAATGTAACTAAGGCTGGTATGTCAATACAATCAAACTAGCAAGGGTAATGATCACAAGTCAGTCATACTGTGGCTAATAGGCTACTGTATCTATTTATGTATCAATCTAAAAACACGGAGCCTAACGTTAGCTAGCTGCTAGGAGGACGTCATGCCATTAGAGGAGTGGGTGACTGACTTTTTCTCCTCATTGTTTTTCGGTGGCTTTTCACAGCTAGAGACGCAGGTATCTTGAACGACTGTTTGCATATCTCTTTCGTTTGCAAATTCACTCTGGCTATCTACTCTGATTTCAGAGTACTCTCGTCTGAGTGCCAGAGCGCAGAACAACTGATGAATTTATGAATGAGTAACACCCGCTGAATATGTTAGTAAACATAGGGGGGGAAAGGTAATAGTTAGTCACGAACGTAAACAACCCAATCAGTTCTGCTAGTGCGAGTAAAATAGTCAGTGAGGTGTTCCCTCATTTGTGTCTGAAAGTAGTTAACTAGCAAGCTTGCCAACTTTAGCCAGTTAGCATGGGTGCTTGGTTGGGACAAGCATGCATTGGTAGGCAAGCTGCAGAAGGTCGAGGAGGCTACAATTACGCATTGTTTAAAGTGCAGTTTTAACAGCAAACTACCTGAAATGTTACTTTGTCAGATTTTAGCTCATCTTGCTATGGCTACCATTAGTTGATGATATTGTTGTTGTTATGTGTATAACTAAGGGAGAGAGAGCCTACCTTCATGGTTGTTTGATCAATAGGACTGTAAAGTTCCCAAATGTAAGAGGACTCGACTCCTGTGGTGTTTATATATTTGCAGAAATCCATTCCAGGGGTATTTTTAGGGTTTTTGGTGAATGTGTTCTAATGATTTAAAGTCGCAGTGTTGCATCTGCCTGTAAACACATGGCAGGCTCGCGAATGATGGCAGGCTCGCGAATGATGGCAGGCTCGCGAATGATGGCTCGTGTGGTAAATGGGATGTTTGGCAGGAGCTGGAGGAGCATGGTCGGGTCAGATTAATTTATTTCTTCTTCTGGTTATCTTGATCTGTCATATTTATTCAAATATTGTGCTTAAAGGGAAAGGGGGATACCAAGTCAGTTGTACAACTGAATGCATTCAACTTAAATGTGTCTTCCACATTTAACCCAACCCCTCTGAATCAACATCCACGTCAAGCATCAGACAATCTCAATGCATATAGTTGATTTTATATACACGTTTAAAAATTGAGACCAGTTGATTGATCGAAAGAACACACTACTTTCGGTCGGCCAAGATCATTTTTGTGCAGGGACAGGCCTAGTAGAGTGAGTGGCTCCACTCGTCCACTTACGTTTTCTACATGTAGAGCAGCATGTTATATGAACAACGAGGTGAGGAACAAAAGCATCCATCTCTGCTTTATTACTAGCCATATGAATGGCTATATGAATATAAGCTAAATGAATATACAGGGTGGCAGGTAGCGTAGCGGTTAGAGTGTTGGGCCAGTAACCAAAACGTTGCTGGTTTGAATACCCGAGCCGATAATGTGAAAGATTTGTCTATGTGCCCTTGAGCAAGGCACTAAACCCTTATCAAGGCACTAAACCCTTACCCTTATTGTAAAATAAAACATTTCCCTGCACCTATCCGGTGTTTGACAAAAAAGCATCAAAAATAACTGAAAAGAATGGCAGGGGCCAGGCTGCTGCTGTCCATTGACTGTCATGAGCTGTCTGCTGAATCCACTGAACTCTCTGGGGAGATGAGCCACTTTTCCTGCTCTGTGTGTGTGTGTGTGTGTGTGTGTGTGTGTGTGTGTGTGTGTGTGTGTGTGCGCGCGCGTGTGTGAGAAAGAGTGACAGTTTTATGCAAATCTCTCTCAGTTGTTTTTGTCTCTTTTTTTATGTTCCATGTTTGCTACAGAGATATATTTATCTCTCACCCACCTGTGTGTGTGTACGTACAGTTGAAGTCGGAAGTTTACATACACCTTAGCCAAATGCATTTAAACTCAGTTTTTCACAATTCCTGACATTTAATCCTAGTAAAAATTCCTTGTCTTAGGTCAGTTAGGATCATCACTTTATTTTAAGAATGTGAAATGTCAGAATAATAGTAGAGAGAATGATTTATTTCAGCTTTTATTTCTTTCATCACATTCCCAGTGGGTCAGAAGTTTACATACACTCAATTACTATCTTTGGTAGCATTGCCTTTAAATTGTTTAACTTCAAATGTTTCAGGTAGCCTTCCACAAGCTTCCCACAATAAGTTGAGTGAATGTTTGTCCCATTCTTCCTGACAGAGCTGGTGTAACTGAGTCAGGTTTTGTAGGCCTCCTTGCTCGCTCACACTTTTTCAGTTCTGCCCACAAGGATTTTCCAAGCTGTTTAAAAGGCACAGTCAACTTAGTGTATGTAAACTTCTGACCCACTGGCATTGTGATACAGTGAATTATAAGTTAAATAATCTGTCAGTAAACAATTGTTGGGAAAATTACTTGTGTCATGCACAAAGTAGATGTCCTAACCGACTTGCCACTTTTATAGTTTGTTCACAAGAAATTTGTGGAGTGGTTGAAAAACGAGTTTTAATGACTCCAACCTAAGTGTATGTAAACTTCCGACTTCAACTGTGTGCATGTATGTGTGTATATATATGTGTATATATATCTATATATATATTATGTCTGTCTCTTAGGTTCTTCCCCAGTGTTCTTCCTGAGCCCTTGTCTGTGACTCCTGTGAAGAGACGCACTCAGTCCCTCAGCGCCCTGCCTAAAGATGGGGACAAGAGCAGCCCTGGCAAGGTAACCTCTCCCCTGTCTCTCGCTCACTTATTTTGTCAATTCATCTCTTACCTCGTCATACATTCCATTCCTCATTTAATCACATTGTTAAAAGAGGAGCATCCCTGGCAAGGCGCTCTGGCTTTCTCTCACCCTCTCATCTAATCATTCTTTCCTCCCTCTCAGAGGGAGAAGGACCACATCAGGCGGCCGATGAACGCGTTCATGATCTTCAGTAAGCGTCATCGAGCGCTGGTGCACCAGAGGCACCCCAACCAGGACAACCGCACGGTTAGCAAGATCCTGGGCGAGTGGTGGTATGCCCTGGGGCCCAAAGAGAAGCAGAAATATCACGACCTCGCCTTCCAGGTGTTACACACACACACACCAATTTAGTGCAATGGTTTAGTCTGACTTGACCCTAAGCAGCCAAAAAATGAATGTATTTTGTTTGCTCATCCTCTATCTCTCTCCCTCTTTCTCAGGTGAAGGAGGCCCACTTTAAGGCCCACCCAGACTGGAAGTGGTGCAACAAAGACAGGAAGAAGTCTAGTTCTGATGGCCGAGGGCTCCCGGGGCCGGGGGGCAAAGATATTAGAGAAAGGAGCATGTCTGAGACGACCGGTGAGTCACACACTGCTCCTCAAAACACCCAAATAAGAGATAACAGAAAGGAAGAGGGATGTTTATTTGATTGCGAAGGTTTCTTCTGAGCTCTGTCATCATTAAAACATTATCATTGAATATCTATCTAGCTCTCTCTTTCCTCTTGCTATGCACCACTGTCTCACTCTCCCACTTACTTTCTCTCTCTCAGAGCCCCATGGTGTGGAGCTGAAAGGGGTGGGGCCTGGCCTGCTGGGTGTGTCTGAGCGGAATCCAGGGGAGGGGCATGTAGGTCAGCTACCCCGCCCCCGAGCCTTCTCCCAGAGTGCCGTGCACAGCCTGGAGAGGAGTGACAGGGGCAACACACAGGCCCTGGCTGAACTGTCACAGGTAAGGCCATGCTACATAATGTTGTTTCCACTACAGCCACTTTACTTAAATGATAAACAGGTTTCTTAGTTTAGTGTGTCAATTTTGACCCGTCCCTCTCATCCATCACTTTGTTGTTTTATATCTGGCTCCCTCCTCCTCTTCCTCTCTCAGATGTGTGGGGATGGTGGTGGCCAGTTTTCGGGGCGCGCCCAGACCCTGTCCCGGTCTCAGAGGGGGGTCAGTGAGGACATGACCAGTGACGAGGAACGCATGGTCATCTGTGAAGAGGAGGGAGACGACGATGTCATCGGTGAGAAACTGAACTGCTGTGACATCATCTCAACAACAGTTATAAGCTTATTTTGGAGTAAGCCCCTGTAAACATGTGAAATTCAGGTTATTACACTGCTGGGAAACACAGTACTTCTGGGAGCTCTTTTCCCATAATGATATCATCTTAATTGGACAGTTTGAGAAATAATTCAATTCAATTGCCCTTCAGGGACAATAAAGGTCTATCTGGTCGCAAGAAATTACACACGAACAATTCCCAGACAAGCATATTACATGTACAATATACTGGCAGAGGAAGTTAGAAATGGGTGTTTATGCACATAAACCATGAGTACCCTCACTCCCCTTTCCCCCTACAGAGGACCCGTACCCTGCCAGCTCCATAGACCTGAAGTGTAAGGAGAGAGTGACGGACAGCGACAGTGACAACGCCTCTGGGAACGAGAGCGATCGCAAGGTAAGTCTCTTCCTTTATCAAGGCTAGATTGAGTTCCAGTTGTCTGACTGATCATGTTGTTGATATAGTACCATTATTTAGAGAAGTGGAACATGTTTTAGACCTTCTGCTTTTCACCCTGCTACAGACATTTAGTTGTTTCTCTTTGTCTCTGCAGCGTGTCTTTGCTCCAGTGATCTGCTCTTCCTCCTCCCAGCCCACCCCCCACGGACGCTCCGTCTCTCTCTCCTCCTACCCTTCCAAACGCTACGACGAGGAGAGAGGAGGGGGGCTCTCAGACCGCAGGAGGAAGAGAGGAATAGAGGGAGGAGGTGGTGATGGAGGAGGAGTGGCATCCCTCTCTCTTTCCCTGTCCTCCTCAGGCCACTCTGTCATCTCCAGCCCCGGAGGCCCAGTTCCTTCTGCCCTTGCCCCCCTTGGCCTGTCTCCTCTCCTCGGGTTGGGGGCTGTCAGAGTGGCCTCTACAGTGGTGACCAATGTGGTTCGTCCGGTCGTGAGCACGCCAGTCCCCATCGCTAGTAAACCCCGAGACGGAGCAGCTTCATCCATTCCTCACCCACCAGACAGGAGGTCCTTCCCATCGCAGCAAGCGCAGCTTCTGATTGGATCCGGAGTAGGAAGCGGAGGGCCTGGGTACTACTCCTCATCCTCACCCAATCCCATAGGTGCAGGGGCGGGTCCAGGGGGGCTGGTGACCAGCTTGGTGTTCCCGGGGCACAGCCAGTCCACCGTCCAGCTCATCAGTCCCTCCCCCCATCCGTCCTCCCACCACCAGCTGCCCCCCACCGCCCCTGTCTCTGCCCCCACACACAACCACACCAACGGCCCCTTGCCCCTCTCCCTGCTCCAGCCCCAGTTCCTCTCCTCATCATCTCTGGCATCCCCTGGGGGCAAAGCCATCACACAGGTCCAATACATCCTGCCCACCCTATCAGCCAGTTCCAATCCCAAGAGCCCCTCCCCTCAACTGCACAACCTGCCGAACAGTATCTTCAACCTGCCCACAGCTCCGTCCACCCACATGTCCATAGCCAATGGGAAGCAGGTGGGGCCGGGCTCGCTGATGGGATACGCCTCCAGCCCAGCCGTGGGAGTGGTCAGCCCGGGAGCCAGAGGTGAGAGGGTGGAGAGAATCGTACACCAAAACTCTAATAAATGGAGAGTTTTCAAAAAAGGCTTAACCTTATCCATATTTTCCTCTCTCGTTCACTCTTTAGTGCAATCCCAGTCCCCAGTCCTACAGGGCAAGATGCTGCTTCCCATGGCAACAGTGAGGACGGCACCCGCCCCTGCCCAACAGTACCCCCTCGTGGCTCCACCTCTTCCTGTCCAGAATGGAGCTCAAGCAGGAAGCAAAGTAAGCAGTGTTACCATGGTGATGACAGCCAAACCAAGACATTGATATTTCAGCAGGTTTATTCTGTATCCCAGGGCTGTCAGAGCTCCAACATGACCATTCTTACTTAGTCTTTGTAATCATAGAATAATCTAAGTCATTACACTTGTAGTTACCCCAGGTGAATGACTAAATACACAGATATCCATCTTCTCACTCTTTCTTCATCTCTTTTTCTCTCTGATAGATCTTCCAGATCGCTCCCATGCCTGTTGTCCAATCCCAGCTCCAGCAAGGCGGGGCAGGGCATCCTGGGAGCCCTTTTCCCGTTACCTTGGGAACGGCCACAGTGTTGCACCAAGGTTCTGCCCCATCTCAGACTGTGCTGCTGCCGCCCCCACCAACCAGGTAGGAGGACACAGACCAACTCAATCTAACAGTGCACTATTAGCGCTGCTGCCCTACCATAATACATAACACAATGGTTTTGGAAGAAGTGCAGCTCTTGTGTTGTGTGTTAGTCATTCTGCTCTGTTGCTGGCCCAGGCTGCCTCTTCCTCTGCAGTGCCTGCCGCCCCCTCACTGCCTCTCAGCTCCACCACACAGACACACTCATCTACTGTTTCCTCTACTGTTCAGTCACCCACTGACACCCACTGCACCATTTCTCTCCTCTCTCCTCCTTTCATTATTGTTCATGTTCTATTTTCCTATTTTTTTTCTTTCCGCCTTCACTGCCCTTTTCATCTTCTCTCCCACTCATACACACATTCGCTCTTTCCCTGTTCACCTTAACTGTCCTCTCTTGCCTCTCTTTGCTCTTTCCTCTCTTTGCTCTTTCCTCTCTTTGCTCTTTCCTCTCTTTGCTCTTTCCTCTCTTTGCTCTTTCCTCTCTTTGCTCTTTCCTCTCTTTGCTCTTTCCTCTCTTTGCTCTTTCCTCTCTTTGCTCTTTCCTCTCTTTGCTCTTTCCTCTCTTTGCTCTTTCCTCTCTTTGCTCTCTTTCCTCTCTTTCCTCTCTTTGCTCTCTTTGCTCTCTTTGCTCTCTTTCCTCTCTTTGCTCTCTTTGCTCTCTTTGCTCTCTTTGCTCTCTTTCCTCTCTTTGCTCTCTTTCCTCTCTTTGCTCTCTTTCCTCTCTTTGCTCTCTTTGCTCTCTTTCCTCTCTTTGCTCTCTTTGCTCTCTTTGCTCTCTTTCCTCTCTTTCCTCTCTTTCCTCTCTTTTCTCTCTTTCCTCTCTTTCCTCTTTGCTCTCTTTCCTCTCTTTGCTCTCTTTCCTCTCTTTGCTCTCTTTCCTCTCTTTGCTCTCTTTGCTCTCTTTGCTCTCTTTGCTCTCTTTGCTCTCTTTGCTCTCTTTGCTCTCTTTGCTCTCTTTCCTCTCTCCCTCTCTCCTTTCCTCTCTTTCCCCTCTTTCTCCTCTTTCCTTTCCTCTCTTTCCTTTCCTCTCTTTCTCCTCTCTTTCCCTTCCTCTCCTCCCTTTCCTCTCCTCTCTCTCTCTCCTCCCTTTCCTCTCCTCTCTTTCCTCCCTTTCCTCTCCTCTCTCTCTCTCCTCCCTTTCCTCTCCTCTCTCTCTCTCCTCCCTTTCCTCTCCTCTCTCTCTCTCCTCCCTTTCCTCTCCTCTCTCTCTCTCCCCCTCTTTCCTTTTCTCTCTCTCCCCCCTCTTTCCTTTTCTCTCTCTCCCCCCTCTTTCCTTTTCTCTCTCTCCCCCCTCTTTCCTTTTCTCTCTCTCCCCCCTCTTTCCTCTCTCCTTTCCTCTCTCTCCTTTCCTCTCTATTTCCTCTCTTTTCTCTCTCCCTTTCCTCCCCTCTCTTTCCTCCCCCATCTCTCTCTCTCTCTTTCCCTCTCTTCTCTCCTCTTTTTTTCTCTCTCACAGGATCACCTATGTCCAGTCCACGCCAGGAGTCCCCTCTCCTCTGCCTCTGGTCTCCACAACAACAGGCTCCTCCTCCCCCCAGCAGGCCCAGCCCACCCCTGGATCTGCATATGTTCCGTCGCCCCTAGCAACGCTGGGCTTTACAGCCATAGCTCCCCCTGGACAGAACCTAGTCCAACCCCTCATCACAGGTCAGTAGAGCTCTGCTACCTGAGCCCGATGGGCCCCGACATTATACATCAGGTTAGGGCCGGGTAGGGCCCTCATCAATAACTAGGGTACGGGCAGGGCTCCTGTATAACTAAATTGATCAGTAACATTTTGAAGCTGAGGCATTTGCTCGTGCTCTGCTGCGAAGTACAGTCATGTCTGACTCAGATCATAACATGGTGTCAGAAATGCTTCAACCTCGTTCAATATAAAGCAGGAGAGATTATTTAACAGAAAATAAGAATGTCACTTGAGTTTCGTGGTAGTATAGAGTCTCTCATGTCTCGTCATTGAGCAGAGCAGCCCAAGCAAAGCCGTTACTATGGATACTCACAGACCCAGAGCCTCCATGAGCAGAGTGCATGCAGAGTGACAAGCGCTTACGGAGCGAGTGACAGACTGAGAGGAGCAGCTAATGGATTTATTAATGGAGGAAGTTATTTCAGCTTTCGGGCAGGGCCGAATCAGGCCTGGGTAGGACATGGGTTTGGCTCAGGCATAAAAGGACTTTACAGGTCAGTGCATCCACTTGAAGGACATCTAGAAGAAGATGGATACTGGATGGTTGCTGTTTTGCAGGCTCCAACCTAATTTTGCTTGCTTACTTTATCATGTTCTTCTTATTTCTCTATCTGGTGTGTTTCAGTTCTACCTTGTTATTTTTAGTGTTACATTGTTATTGATTACTGTAGTGTTGGGGTTAGAGCTGGTTAGAAAATCATTTGACTGTACATGTGCATGTGACATTCAAACTTAACTATATTGTACTTTTAAGGTCACTGTGAACTGCATCAGTAGCAACAAGAAATCTCCCCTCAGTTTTGAGGAGCAAAACCTTTAGGTTAGAGGAAACAGGTTATCACACTCTGGCTGTACACTCTGTCTGTACACTCTGGATGTACACTAGCTGTACACTCTGGCCATTGAAGGGTGTTAACTATTTCTCTCTCTCCAGGTCAGCCTCCCCTTCAGCCCCCAGTCCAGTCCCCTACCTGCCCCTCCCTTCCCTCTGGCCCAGCCTCTGCTTCAGTGGGACAGATAATCACCGCCATCTACCCCCCAACCAACATCACCATGGCAACCGGGGTGGTCTCCATGTCAGCCGTGCCGCACAACATGGTGTACACAGTCTCCAGCTCCTCCAGTCTGTCCACTCACATCCTGCCCAAACACACATTCGCCCCTGCCACCCCCACCACACACACTCACATCCAGCTCCAGTCGGACAGACAAACAGACAGGCAAGTAGGGGAGAGACCCACGGACAGAATGTCTCACTCTCAGTCAGAGAAAGTGGCAGACAGACCAGCGGAGACGCAGCCTGAGCTACAGGCGTACGGACAGACGGACAGGCCATCCCTCACGCAAGCGGAAAGACAGACGGCGAGGCAAGCCCAGACCTTCAATAAGAGCAGCAGCTTAGTGGCTCCCCCAAGTGGCTCCTCATTGTCACTGCGGCCCTGCAGCCCCCCCCTGCCTTCTCACACTTCCAGTAAGTCTAAGGCGCCCGCCTTGTTTTTCGAACAAAGATCTAATGCTTAACAAATGCAAGTATATGAGGTAACATAAAAAATATATATATATTATTTCAGCAGGCAGTGCACCAGGCACCCCCAAACTCCCCCAGCTCCCGGTGAGAACCCCTCAGAAAATCAAAGCCACTGTTGCCAACATCCCGGTGGGCAGCTACGAGGGAGGAGGCCGAGGAAAGGAGAGGGAGAAGAACCGAGAGAGGGAAAGAGAGAGCACTGGAGCAAACAGTCGTTTTTCCTTTGAGCTGGAGCATCCTGGGAAGTCGGCGTCCCCCTCCCAAAACACACACGCTGCTGAGGAGCCCCCCTCTGACAGACTCCCTGAGGGACACGGCCCTGGGGACAACACTGACACACGCAGCACAGAGGCCAGCAACGAGGTGAGAGAGAGATGGAGAGATTGACCAAATGGATTGTTTTGGTTTTTCTTCTCAATAATCAGAGAATGCAAATAAGATCACATTCATAGAAAATTAGATACATTTCTGATTTTACACCCTGTGTCCCAAAACAAAACCCTCCCAGCATACTGTATTATTAAACTTGTTCTCCTCTCTGCCCCATACAGTCCGGGTGGAAGGACTCCGTCCCCTCCTCACCCCTGCCCCCTCTCTTGGGTACAGACCCTGCCCTGCCACCTCCCCAGAGCGACAAAGACGCCCCTCCTCCCAAAAAGGTGAAGGCCCGCCCCCCGCCACTCAAAAGGACCTTTGACTCTGTGGACAAGTGAGTTACCCTGAGTATAGACACACCATCTATCAACTTCTAAAATATGTTTGTTAGTGAGTATCCCTGAGTCATCCTGACTCTTCAAAGGGTTCATGTACCTTACTCATGTGTTTCTCTCCTTTCTCTCCCTGCATCCCCCTCTTTCTCCCAGGGTGTTGTCGGAGGTGTATTTTGAGGAGCGGTTTGCTCAGCTACCAGAGTTCAGGCCAGAGGAGGTGCTGCCCTCCCCCACCCTGCAGAGTCTGGCCACCTCCCCCCGCGCCATTCTGGGCAGCTACCGCCGCAAGAGGAAGAACTCCACAGGTAGGAGGTAGAGAGGACTGAAGGAAAGAGGGAGACAGACAACTGAGATCGACATTTTATTTTGCAAAACATTTTTCTACGGTGTGCCCCACTGAAGTAGAGGCATCTGCTAATCGTGTGTGTGGTATATGTATGTATATATATGTATGTCTCTCATCCCCTCTTCTGTCCAGACCTGGACTCGTCAACAGAGGACCCCGTGTCTCCTAAGAGGAAGAGTAGACGGCGCTCCAGCTGCAGCTCGGAGCCCAGCACACCCAAGAGCGCCGCCAAGTGTGAGGGAGACGTCTTCACCTTCGACCGACCAGGTAGAAACACACAGACACGCTCACACCCTCATTGTAAGGTTTATTCATGTACAGTACATTCGGAAAGTATTCAGACCCCTTGACCTTTTCCACATTTTGTTACGTTACAGCTTTATTCTAAAATGTATGAAATGTATACTTTTTTTCAGCAATCTATACACAATACCTCAGAATGACAAGGCGAAAACAGGTTTTCAGATTAGTATTTACATCCGTTTTCAGACCCTTTGCTTTGAGGTGCATCCTGTTTCCATTGATCATCCTTGAGATGTTTCTACAACTACATTGGAGTCCACCTGTGGTAAATTTAAATTGATTGGACATGATCTGGAAAGGCACACACCTGTCTATAGAAGGTCCCACAGTTGACAGTGCATGTCAGGACAAAAACTAAGACATGAGGTCGAAAGAATTGTCCTTAGAGATCAGAGACAGGATTGTGTCGGGGCACAGATCTGGGGAAGGGTACCAAAAAATGTCTGCAGCATTGAAGGTCCCCAAGAACACAGTGGCCTCCATCATTCTTAAATGGAAGAAGTTTGGAACCACCAACAGTCTTCCTAGAGCTGGCCACACAGCCAAACTGAGCAATCAGGGAAGAAGGCCCTTGGTCAGGGAGGTGACCAAGAACCTGATGGTCACTTTGACAGAGCTTCATAGTTCCTCTATAGAGATGGGAGAACCTTCCAGAAGGACAACCATCTCTGCAGCACTCTACCAATCAGACCTTTATGGTAGAGTGGCCAGACGGAAGCCACTCTTCAGTAAAAGGCACATGACCGCCCACTTGGAGTTTGCCAAAAAAACACCTAAAAACTCTCAGACCAGATAGGGAATGCCAAGCGTCACGTCTGGAGTAAACCTGGCACCATCCCTACAGTGAAGCATGGTGGGGGCAACATCATGCTGTGGGGATGTTTTAAGCGGCAGGAACTGGAAGACTCGTCAGAATCGAAGCAAAGAACCGAGAGATCCTTGATGAAAACCTACTCCAGAGCACTCAGGACCTCAGACTTGGGAGACGGTTCACCTTCCAACAGGACAACGGCACTAAGCATACAGCCAAGACAATGCAGGAGTGGCTTCGGGGCAAGTCTCTGAATGTCCTTGAGTGGCCCAGCCAGAGCCCGGACTTGAACTCAATCAGACATCTCTGGAGAGACCTGAAAATAGCTGTGGAGCAACGCTCCCCATCCAACCTGACAGCTTGAGGGGAATAGGAAAAACTCCCCAAATACAGGTGTGCCAAGCTTGTAGCGTCATACCCAAGAAGACTCGAGGCTGTAATTGCTGCCAAAGGTGTTTCAACAAAGTGCTGAGTAAAGGGTCTGAATACTTATGTATATGTGATATTCAAATTTGCAAACATTTCTAAAAAAAAAAACAGTTTTGCTTTGTCATTATGGAGTATTGTGTGTAGATTGATGAGGGATAAAAACAATGTAATCAATTTTAGAATAAGACTAATGCAACAACTGGAAAAAGTCTAGAAGTCTGAATACTTTCCAATTGCACTGTATATTTAACTGCTAAAACTGCTCTCCCAAATCCTAAAATATATTTTCCATGTTTACACATGTTTTATATAAAATACTAACCAGTGTGTGTGTTTGTCAGCCCCCCCGTCTGTGTGTCCCCCTCCAGGGTCCGGGACAGGGACAGGAGCTGAAGGAGAGGACATCCTGGGGGAGCTGGAGTTTGACAAGGTGCCCTACTCCTCTCTGAGACGCACCCTGGACCAGAGACGAGCCCTCGTCATGCAGCTCTTCCAGGAGCATGGCTTCTTCCCCTCAGGTCAGTACAGACACACGCTTGCATATAGATGTTTACATACAGTACCAGTCAAAGGTTTGGACACACCTACTCATTCAAGGGTTTTTCTTTATTTTTACTATTTTCTACATTGTAGAATAATAGTGAAGACATCAAATCTTTGAAATAACACGTATGGAATCAAATAGTAATCAAAAAAGTGTTAAACAAATCAAAATAGATTCTTCAAATAGAAACCCTTTGCCTTGATGACAGCTTTGCGCACTCTTGACATTCTCTCAACCAGCTTCAACTGGAATGCTTTTCCAACAGTCTCGAAGGAGCTCCCACAAATGCTGAGCACTTGTTGGCTGCTTTTCCTTCACTCTGCAGTCCAACTCATCCCAAACCATCTCAACTGGTTTGAAGTCAGATGATTGTGGAGGCCAGGTCATCTGATGCAGCACTCCATCACTCACCTTCTTGTTCATATAGCCCTTACACAGCCTGGAGGTGTGTTGGGTCATTGTCCTGTTGAAAAACAAATGATAGTCCCACTAATCATTAACCAGATTTGATGGCGTATCGCTACAGAATGCTGTGGTAGCCATGCTGGTTAAGTGTGCCTGTCTTGAATTCTAAATAAATCACTGCCAGCGTCACCAGCAATGCACCATCAAACCTCCTCCATGCTTCAGGGTGGGAACCACACATGCTGAGATTATCCGTTCACCGACTCTGCGTCTCACAAAGACACAGCGGTTGGAGCCAAAAATCTCAAATTTGGACTCATCAGACCAAAGGACAGATTTCCTCCGGTCTAATGTCCATTGCTCATGTTTCTTGGCCCAAGCAAGTCTCTTCTTATTGCTGTCCTTTAGTATTGGTTTCTTTTCAGCAATTCGACCATGAAGGCCTGATTCACACAGTCTCCTCTGAACTGTTGATGTTGAGATGTGTTTGTTACTTGAACTCCGAAGCATTTATTTGGCCTGCAATTTCTGATGCTGGTAACTCTAATGAACTTAGCCTCTGCAGCAGAGGTAACTCTGGGTCTTCCATTCCTGTGGCGGTCCTCATGAGAGCCAGTTTCATCATAAAGCTTGATGGTTTTTACGACTGCACGACTGTTCTTGAAATTTTCCAGATTGACTGACCTTCATGTCTTAAAGTAATGATGGACGGTCGTTTCTCTTTGCTTATTTGATCTTCTATATGACACCCCTTCACATTTTAGGTTACTGCATGACTCCATATGTGTTATTTCATAGTTTTGATGTCTTCATAACTCTACAATGTAGAAAATAGTTTTTTAAAAAACAACCTTGTTATGAGTAGGTGTCCAAACTTTTGACTGGTACTGTACATAGGCCCTACTCTCACTCTCATTTACAGAGTGTATACATGTGCACACACAAAGTCCTCCCCACCCAGCAAAATGTGTTTTTTTCTACATTCCTAGTCAAACAACAATAATCAACACTTCCTCTCTGTCTTCCTCCTTCTCCTGTCCTCTCTACAGCCCAGGCCACGGCAGCCTTCCAGGCACGCTACTCAGACATCTTCCCCACCAAGGTGTGTCTGCAACTGAAGATCAGGGAGGTCCGACAGAAGATCATGCAGACTGCCGTCCCCTCTGAGACCAACGAGGCTTCCTCGCTCCCCGGACCGTCTGGCGCCCAATCAGGAGAAGGGACAGGAGGAGGGGCGGAGCCATTGGGAGAGGAGGTGGATCGAGAGAGGGAGGGTAGTCCAGAGGAGCTGAGGGATTTGCAGGAGTCTTCTAGATGAAGGATGCTGACAGACTGGATTGACCAATCAGTGATGGACCAGTTCCCCAAATCCCGCCTCTTCTTAATTTTGTTGAAGCTACACCCCTCTGTCTGTGTGCATATCTGGACCTGTCTCTCTCTCTTTCTCCAGAGAGCCAGGTCAGAAAGAGCAAGTGGAAGAGACAAAGAAAGAGGATGTGTGTGTTTGCAAAATGTGGGATTGTTTCAAACTTAAAAGGGGATTTTTTTTTAAAAGTGTAATTCCCCCTCTCCAAAAAAATGACATTTAAAATGCCACACACACAGACAGACAGGCAGACAGACACACAGCTGATGAACCCAAACTCCAATACCCACACTTGAATTAGCACTTTGTTCGTAATATGAATATTATCCCTGTAAGCTTCCATTGATGCCAGTGGACTATAGACTATACAATAACAACTCTCCAGCTGTTACCCATTGCCTTGGCACAGGGCCCATCTTTCAGACTGAATAGCATATCATTTACTGGGACTGTTTGAAGGTCATTTATCTGACTCTAACCGGACTCACTTTGTTGTTTTTGAAAATGGAGGGCTTGGGAAGTAAGATCAGTTAATTGGCTGGTGAAGAGGGTCTGGCTCTTAATTCTCCCATTGACTAATCTGTTTCTGCTGGACATTAGGGGGCTGGGTCCCCACTGGCTTTAGATGATGCCATTGGATGGTGAGGGATCAGAAGGATCCTTGTTTTATTGTTAGATTTTTCTCTACTTTGAATCATAGAAGCATACCTTCAGGACAGGTCTGTGAGGGGGACTGGAGAGAGTTTAGGACCTCGCCCTCACTTCCCATGATTGGCTACAGAAGATGCCAGTAAAGATGCACCAAGCGTTCCTGCTAGTCTGATTCGCTCGCCATGAGGGAAGGAGGCGGGGAGAATGAGTCGATGGGCACATCATGGCTCTACATTTCTCACTGTCACTGCAACCATGTTTTATCTATTTGTAGACTTTAGTTGAGAACCCAGAGGACGTCAGGCTGACAGGCCTATTACTTCTAATGCCAAGCAGTTTTATTATCTAACTTTTTATTTTAAAGACAACAAACGTGTTTTTTTTAATCAAACACAGGTAACGTTGCAGTTCATTATGTTGTTATTTTATTACTGTCACTAATATTACTCCTCTCATTGTTATAGTGGACCTGATCCTTGCTACGGGCTGGTATCAATGTCATTAGATTGTCTCTCTCAACCTGTTCTTATTTGAGGGGAAATGGGATAGGACCTGTGAGAGAGATGGTCCTCACCTGTGCCTCTTTCCCTCTCTTTGTCTTCCCTTTCAACACCCTCACTTCGCCCCAGCAAGGGATAACAAAGAGAAGAGGGTTGACATTTGTATTCATTTAAGTGTAATAAGTATGTTTTTGGACAAACGTGTATACCGCTCTCTCTCACTCCCCTGCTAGTAAGGTTTGATTCTATAGCCTCCTACTTCCACCTCTTTTCCTTCCTTTCTTCCTCCCTTACTGTTCTCTCCAGGCCTTTTTGGGGGTGGGAGGAGATAAGCCTGGAGGGGGCAGGGCAGTATAAAGAGTGGTAGGGTATAATATTGGTTGTCTTTGTGCAAGACTTGGTTGTGTTGTACATATTATTTACTGTAGAGTCAGACTCGCTATAATATTGATAAGGAACAATGTGTAACTGACTTGTATTGACTTTTAAAAGACGCCATTACACAAGGTCAAACTCCAAAAATGTACAAATGAATAATAAATATGAATATTAACATGTGTTTACTCCTTGTTTTACTGAGATACAGTATGCAATATATACATTTATGAATAATATAAGTTTATCTATCTTTCAGTATAACTTTTTTTCACTAGTTTGTAATGTACCACACAGCTAAACCATCTGTTATTGATTAGTTATTATTGTCCAACTATACTGAACAAAAATATAAATGCAACATGTAAAGTGTTGGTTACATGAGCTGAAATAAAATATCCCAGAAATGTTCCATATGCAAAAAAAGCTTAGATTTCTCTCATTTTGTGCACATATTTGTTTTCATTTCTACTCTGCCAAGATAATCCATCCACCTGACAGATGTGGCATATCAAAAAGCTGATTAAACTGCATAATCATTACATGTGCAACTTGAGCTGTGGACAATAAAAGTCCACTCATGTGCAGTTGTCACAGAACACAATGCCACAGATGTCTCAAGTTGAGGGGGAGCGCAATCAGCATGCTGACATGTATGAATGTCCACCACCAGCTGTTGCCTGAGAATTGAATGTTCATTTCTCTACTATAAGCCACTTCCAACTTTGTTTTAGAGAATTTGGCAGTATGACTAACCGGCCTCACAACCACAGACCACGTGTAACCATGCCATCCCAGGACCTCCACATCTGGCTTCTTCACCTGGGGGATCGTCTGAGACCAGCCACCCGGATAGCTGATGAAACAAAAGTATCTCTGTCTGTAATAAAGCCCTTTTGTGTGGAAAAATGCATTCTGATTAGCTGGGGAAGGCCCACCAACTGGGGAGCCAATGTCCTACCAGGCCCACCCAAGGCTGCACCCCTGCCCAGTCATGTGAAATCCATATATTAGGGCCTAATGGATTTATTTCTTTATATGAACTGCAACTCAGTAAAATTGTTGCATGTTGCAATTATATTTTTGTTCAGTATATAACCACTACCATTCAAAAGTTTGGGGTCAGTAAGAAATGTTTTTGAAAGAAAAGCACATTTTTTTTGTACATTAAAATAACAAATTGATCAGAAATATAGTGTAGACATTAATGTTGTAAATGACAATCGTAGCTGGAAATAGATTTGAGATCTTCAGTTTCTTGGCAATTTCTCACATGGAATCACCTTCATTAATCAGAACAAGAATAGACTGACAGGTTTCAGACAAAAGTTCTTTGTTTTTGGCCATTTTGAGCCTGTAATCAAACCATCAAATGCTGATGCTCCAGATACTAACTTGTCTAAAGGCCAGTTTTATTGCTCTTTAATTAGAACTGTTTTCAGCTGTACTAACAATTGCAAAATGGTTTTCTAATGGGCCTCTGTACACCTATGTCGATATTCAATTTTATTTGATCTGCCATTTCCAGCTACAATAGTCATTAACAATGTCTACACTGTATTTCTGATCAATTTTGTTATTTTAATGGACAAAAACATTTGCTTTTCTTTTAAAAACAAGGGCATTTCTAAGTGACCCCAAACTTTTGAACTGTAGTATGTGTATATATATATATATACACGTAAAAAAAACAGTTTAGTCATTAGGGAGAATGCAAGGACATACATTTCTTAAGGAGAATACTGCACATAAAACAATATCAAGTGTGAGTGCTTGCCCTTATGTTAATTTTCCCTGGGCTTAATCCTTTCTTCAAAAGGAGAGAGAATGGGGTCCAGTATCAAGACACAGTAACACAGTCACAAAACAGGCAGAGCATATTATCAAATATCATTTAATCATTCATTTATCTGTTCACAGCAAAAAGAGGAACAGTCATTGTTTTCAAAGTAAAAGTCACATATTACAGACAAGCACTGAATTAACATCCATGGGCAGTCAAGAACATGACAAACACAGGAAATGGCCCTCGATTCACATCTGTCACAACAACCTCTCCACCACCACTGACCGGCTCTGCCCTGTCTTTCTGAACATGAGATCGTAACACATTTGGTCTGGAGGAGTGAATGAACACCTACTGTTGTCCTGCCTGCTGCAATTGTAGACAATCGTTTTTGTACTCAACAATGACAACCAGACCAGTGTTCCTACACTCCTGTAGTTCACTCGATCACAGTTTAATATTCTACTGCTCCCCATACATTCACCCCAATAGGATGTCAGTAAAACATGCTCTCTGCCAGTCAAGAGTCAGTACAGTCCCACAGCCCACACAGGTAGTTCTGTCATGGTTCTCCGATAGTTGAGCCTCTCACTGGCTCTCAGTAGCTGTAGATACATCTTTGAGGCTTGTTTGATGGTTCTATGACAGTTCTGTGAAAGAGACACGACTCAGAACTTTCACCCTCAGAATATCTAGATCGTCGTGTGAGGGTTATCTGATGGTCCGGTCATGGTTCTGAGTTGTCTCTGTCTGGCCTTTAGATGAGCTGTAGACTGTCTACAGTGATGGAGTCCATCCCCAGACTGTTAGATGAGCTGTAGACTGTCTACAGTGATGGAGTCCATCCCCAGACTGTTAGATGAGCTGTAGACTGTCTACAGTGATGGAGTCCATCCCCAGACTGTTAGATGAGCTGTAGACTGTCTACAGTGATGGAGTCCATCCCCAGACTGTTAGATGAGCTGTAGACTGTCTACAGTGATGGAGTCCATCCCCAGACTGTTAGATGAGCTGTAGACTGTCTACAGTGATGGAGTTCATCCCCAGACTGTTAGATGAGCTGTAGACTGTCTACAGTGATGGAGTCCATCCCCAGACTGTTAGATGAGCTGTAGACTGTCTACAGTGATGGAGTCCATCCCCAGACTGTTAGATGAGCTGTAGACTGTCTACAGTGATGGAGTCCATCCCCAGACTGTTAGATGAGCTGTAGACTGTCTACAGTGATGGAGTCCATCCCCAGACTGTTAGATGAGCTGTAGACTGTCTACAGTGATGGAGTCCATCCCCAGACTGTTAGATGAGCTGTAGACTGTCTACAGTGATGGAGTCCATCCCCAGACTGTTAGATGAGCTGTAGACTGTCTACAGTGATGGAGTCCATCCCCAGACTGTTAGATGAGCTGTAGACTGTCTACAGTGATGGAGTCCATCCCCAGACTGTTAGATGAGCTGTAGACTGTCTACAGTGATGGAGTTCATCCCCAGACTGTTAGATGAGCTGTAGACTGTCTACAGTGATGGAGTTCATCCCCAGACTGTTAGATGAGCTGTAGACTGTCTACAGTGATGGAGTCCATCCCCAGACTGTTAGATGAGCTGTAGACTGTCTACAGTGATGGAGTCCATCCCCAGACTGTTAGATGAGCTGTAGACTGTCTACAGTGATGGAGTCCATCCCCAGACTGTTAGATGAGCTGTAGACTGTCTACAGTGATGGAGTCCATCCCCAGACTGTTCTCCAGGGCTGTGTGGTAGATCTCTATAGCCTCAGCCAGGGGTAGGGTTCCTCCCTCACTGGTCTCTATGATGGCGATGGTCTCCCCAAACTCATTACACATGATGGTGGGAGTACCCTGGGTCTGGATAGGAAAGGAAGCATTGTATGGAGGATGTTAGAGAAAAACATTTGAACAACATATTTTCTCAATTTTACAGACTAACACACACTCAGAAGCCGCACACAGACCCCGCCAGCTCCTCCCCCTCACCTGCTGTAGGGTCGACGTCTGTATGTGGATCAGCTGAGGCTGCCCATTGGCCAGTTCCACCTGGGATGCCTCCACTAGCGCCACGGCGGCGCTGGTCTCCATGGCAACCTGTGCTGCAGCCACCTCTTCCTGCCTCTGCTGGCGTGCGTGGGTCTTCCTGTGGTTCCGCAGGTTGGAGAAGGACTTGAAGGATATGCCGCACACCAGACAGGCGTGGGGGCGCTCCCCTGTGTGTGTACGCCGGTGCTCCGCCAGGTGCATGCTCTGGACAAAGCCCTTGTCACATATTTCGCAGCGGAACGGTCGCTCCCCTGTGTGCGTGCGCAGGTGCTCTCGCAGGTGCGTGTTCTGCCGGAAGCGCTTGCCACACAGGTTGCAGGGGAAGGGGCGCTCTCCTGTGTGGATGCGCTGATGCAAGGTCACGCCAGAGGAGGAGACAAACAGCTTACCGCAGGTTAGGCACTGGTGGGATTTACCTCTGGCCACTGCACCACCACAGGACCGACCAGGAACCAGGCCGTGACTCAGCTGATGCAGACGCCAGTTGGCTGCAGAGTTGAGCTTCTTCCCACACACAGTGCAGCCCAGGCCCCCTCTCATGATGCTGGTGGTCCCGGTGTCTTCTGAGGTGGAGGGCTCTGAGAGGGGCTCCCCGTCAGGGCACACTTGGGGCTGGCTCTCTAACCCTCCCTCTCTGTCTGCCTGGGCCTCAGTGGGGTGAACCTCCTGACAGTGGCGGTCTCTCTTCCTCCTGTGCAGGAAGCCAGCCTGGCATTGGGGGCAGGAGAACGGGGCCGGGGCCCCCGGGTGAACAGTGTAGCGGTGGGCGGCTAGCTTGGCCGGCCGTACGAAGGTGGCGGGGCAGTCCGGGCAGGGCCAGGGAGGGAGGTTGGCATGGAGTAGGCGGTGCTGCCGGAGGTTGGATGACTGGGTGAATGTCCGGTGGCAGATGTCGCAGCGGTAGGGGCGCACGCCAGAGTGGGTGAGGTTGTGGCGAGACAGGTTGGCCAGGGATGAGAAGGTCTTTCCGCAGTCTGAGCACTGGAAGGGCCGCTCGCCGGTGTGTGTGCGCAGGTGGTTGCGTAGGTGCATCTGCTTCTTGAAGGTCTTGGTGCACACAGAGCACTTGAAGTGTCGCTCGGAGACGTGGGCCGTATGGCGGTGTTTGACCAGGCGGAGCAGAGAGGGGAAAGCCTGAGGGCAGGAGGGGCAGGGGAACGCGCCCCAGGGACCAGCGAGGTTAGGGTCAGTAGAGGAACCAGGATCAACAGTATGTTCTCCCAGTTGGGACTCTCCACTGCCCCCTGGTGTCCCCTCCACATCCACCCTGTTCTCATTTCCTCCCTCTGCCCTGCTCAGAGAGCTGGAGGCAGTGTCCTCCCCCGACTCGCCTATCTCCATCTCAGCCTCAGTAAGGGGGGCCATCAGGTTCTCCTCGTCCCCCTCCATGGGGCTGCCCTCACCCCTCTCCCTCAGGGCCCGGGCTCTCTGAAGGATGGACAGGGCTGACAGGGACATCCTCCTGGGGGCCGCTGGGACCTGCACAGGACATCGTCAAAACACATGCTCATACATTGACCGGTATGGGACTGAATTTAACCTGAGAAACAAAACATTTGCACACATTTCTCATTGATGATTTGCACAAAACATTTCTCAAGTTAGAATTTGGAACTATAAGAACAATATTACCATTTTTAAAAAGAAAACGTGGTTACCAGGACGACAGGGGTAGGTGTAGTGGTGGCTGTTTTGGTGTGTGTTCTACGGTGGTACAGGAACTTGGTCATATTGGTGAAGGTCTTGGCACAGTGTTCACACCTGTGGAGCGGCTCTGCTGTGTGAGACTTCCTACAGGACGGAGCGAGGGATGACGTGAGGGATGATGACGTGAGGGATGAGGAGGCAGAGGTAGGGATGGGCGGATATAAAAAGAGAAGAGAAGATTTGTCTCAGAGGCTTCAATAGAATAGCATTCAAAAAGCAATAGACAGGAAAACATTGAGATGGTTTGAGATGGGATTGATGATTGAGATGGTTCATGATGAGAACATGATGTCTGGTCAGGCACCTACCTGTGTATGATGAGGGTCATCTCTGTGTTGAAGCCGTGACCACAGTCCACACACAGATACCGAGCCTCCCCGGAGTGAGAGCGCATGTGTGTCTGCAGTGACATCGCCTTCTTAAACACCTTGTCGCACTCCCGGCACTCGTATGTGCCATGCTCGTGCACGCGCCTGTGTGCCGCCAGCCGATTGGCTGACGTGAAGGTACGCTGGCATTGGCTGCAGTGCAGGCATAGGGGTGTGTTTCTAGATCTTTTAGCCAGGGCGCGTCTCCCCGTTCCCTTCCCCCTCTCCTCTGCCACCCTCCCCCCATTCTCCTCCTCTCTCTCCTCCTCCCTCCCTCTGTCCTCCTCATATCCCATCATCACCCCGTCCTCACCGCTCTCCTTCTCCTGGGCCAGGAAGTGCTCCCCCTGGTGTTGCAGGAAGTCCTCTGGGGTCTGGAAGAGGAGGGCACACTCAGAGCACTCATAGGGGTGGAAGATCACCACCTCCCCCTGCTGCTCTTTCTCCTCCCGGACAGCAGACAGCACCACCTCCAGTCTCTGGAGGCCGTTCTCCGGGACCCCCAGCTTTCCTACCGAGCCCACCCCTAGAGGAGTGAGCAGAGGGGGCAGCAGCTTGGCGCGCCGTAGGCCGGGGGTACTGGAGCCATCGGCCAGGGCCTGGGCACTGCAGATCTGGAGACGCATGGTGGCCGAGCCGGGAAGGGGGGAGACGGGGGGTAGGAAGGTGGCCCGGGAGGGGGTCGAGGGCTGGGGGGTAGACTGATGCTGCTGTTGTTGTTGTTGGGCCAGGACCTGAGAGGGGGGCACAGACATGATCATGTTTGAGTGAGAATAACTAGTTACTGGTTTTAAAAAGCTTTTTGACATGAAGTGTATACAGTACCTGTGCTAAGATCTCCCCAGCTTGTTGTTCACTCAAGACAAAGTTCTGAACACTGACCATGGGTGTCACAGTACCATCGGGCTGCAACACATACTCCTGGGAGAGAGAGGAGGGGGGAGGAAGTTTGTGCCAAGAAAGGAAACATCTAATTCTGCCTGTCTGCTTTTGCGCTAAAGAACACCAGCCTGTAAGCCCTTTGATTAAGGGTTTTATGATGAAATGTGTTGGTATTTAATACTCACAGTCTCTGTGGCACTGTGTGTGCTGCTCTTGCTGTGGGTCTGTCTGTGAGCCAGCCACACCTCTGGAGAGTCAAACAGGGCCAGGCAGTCTAGACACTGGTACTGGACAGGCCCCGACACCTGGCCCTCTGTCCCTGCCTCGTCTGTCTCCAACACCTCACACAGTTCTGGGGAACACAACACAACGTTCAGCAGGCGAGTCTCACTATCTAGCCCCTCTACATTCAAACAACCTCTGCCTTTTATCCTTGAAACAAACCACCACCTTTCACCCCCCCTCCTCTTCCAGACACATATCCACCCTTTCCTTTCCTCCACCATCCCCTCCCTCTCACCATGGTCCTCTGTCTCCAACCCTGCCTCTCTCATGTGCAGCTCCTGGTGCAGTAGCAGTTCATCTGGGTTCCTGAGGAGGGCACCACACTCCAGGCACTGATACTGGCTGTCCCCGTACTCTGAGATGCCCTGGATGGCCATGGCCTCCCCAGCCTCCCCCTCTTCTCCCTCCTGCCCTGTGTGGATCTGCTGGTGCATCAGCACTTCTTCTAGGGTGTTGAAGAGCTGGTGGCACTCGCTACACATGTACTGGTGCTGCACGTCGTACATTCCCTCTGGGTCCTCCTGCTGGTCATCCATGACTACTGCAAGGCGGTTTTTGTAGGACCTTGTCGTGTGTGTGTGTGTGTGTGTGTGTGTGTGTGTGTGTGTGTGTGTGTGTGTGTTAGTCAGCACAATTCAATGAATGAGAAAAAGTATCCTGTCCTGGTCTGAGTTAAATCTCTGTGTTACTACGATCCTGATACAAGTGTGCCTCAATGGTTGAATTTAAGACTTTGAAGTCTGTTTGTGAGCAAACAGTGTGTTGTGAGTTTTAGGGCTTGAAGCAGTAACAATGATTTGCAAAGAAGCTAGCCTCTTTCCTCAGGTCTCTCACTATGATGTTCTGTGATGTCAGGACAACAGGGAGGGAGCCTGAAAAAAATCAGAATACAGTAGTCTGTGAGCTATTTGGTAACACCTGTCCCAATCCCCAACTGGCCCATAGACATTATTTTAGTTTACAATGATGTAGGTCATTTCCATGTAAAAGGAGCCATGAGCACCAACATGTGAAATTGATAGGAGCATATCTCAATCTGGCCCTCATACAATCATGGCCACCTAATCATCCCCTTCTTCCAATTGGCTCACTCATCGCCCCTGTAACTATTCCCCGGGTCGTTGCTGTAAATGAGAATGTGTTCTCTGTCAACTAAGGGCTAAATAAATACAATTAAAATGAATAACAAAAAATATTTCAAAATGGGTGTCAAATGAAAGCTAAGAGTCTATATTTACAGTAATGTACTGTACTCTATTGTGTTCTACTGTAATGTCCAAACTTGTGAAACATAGACATCTATTATTGGTTCAGATTTGGTCCGGATCGAACCAACCAAATTTGGTCTTGTTTGGGGTTGGAGCTCATTCGAATAATAGCCAGTGTGTAGAATGATACCCATATATGCAAAGGATGATATTGCATATTTCTACCTTTGTGTACCTATTCAGGATGTATCACAATAAAGAAAATTACATTCATAACCATAAATTATGCACTTCTGTGTAGTACAGATCAGGGACCCACTTTGTAATTCCATTACAGTAATTCTGTTACTTCACTATCTGTAGTTCAATAACCAAAAGAGATTTACCGCAATTCTGTTAACAAAATTAGCATCTACACTATTGTTCCAGTAAATGTTTTTTGTTTAGCATACACTTTAAAGTGAAAAATCTGAGTCTCAGCATAATTCCGTTAACATGGAATTGCCCTGTAGCTATTGCATGGTTCCATAAAATCGTTATAGAAAATAGAGCTGATAGCTACACGCTAATTAGAAGCTGCAATAAACAGCAGAAGCTAACTGCATGTAGGCGCCAAATGGTGGTAGACGGGATGCATTTTTTCTACTCAAATATGGCATATAATTCATGACATTTAGTTTATAGAAGCCACAGTGCTGCATAACTGATCATGTGTAGCATGATAGCTTGCGACATTGCTTCCTGTGTGTTATCATTCATGTGGCGAGCTGTTGGCGGCGCTCTCTCGGATATCCGAGACCTCTTCGGAGGCACCGCTGTCTCCTGACTGTGGCTCCCCGGCTCAAGGCGGTCGTCAGGCGGCGCTATCCACTTTTCCCCGCAGGTCTCCGGTAGACACGACAGGCCCTTCCTTCCCCTCCCGTTAAAAGAATCTTACCTCTCATCTACTGTCGTTGGACAATCCCTCGTGAGGTAGTCACAAAGCTCCGCAAAAGCAACAATGCACTCTCCGTTCCGTCTTTAAGTGAATAATGTACTGATTGAATAGCACGCTTTAAAATCGTGAACCTTCTGGCAGAGAAACATTTCGGTGCACGAAAAACATCGTTTGTCCGCGGATCGTTCCCCTGTTGTCGGCACACTCCGCTGCCTTTCGCTCTGGCCTTGTGGCTTTCGAAGGCAATGATTGGATACATTCCGTGTCAGTCATCAAGCGGTCTTAAGGGCATTTTCACAAAACGTACTGTATATTTGCGGTAGTGGGAGTTTACTGTCGCCATGTCCGTGTGGTTTGCAATTTGTTTTTGTATCTACTTTAGACCTGTTTAAAAACCAAATTAAACTGCACTCATCTGATCCTCTTTGTTTAACCTTAAAATAATGGAAACTTTGAATAATGGATCATTGTTATACTATAATAATATCACCATAATGATAATGTGTTTGCTAACCCTGCAATCTGAAACAACAATAAAATTACTTCTATAAATTGTTCTTGAATTGCCACAGGCTGACACACCTCTACTCCAACTCCTTAGCTGTCTGAATTAAGACAAGTGGCTAAAGGTGCTTGCCTGCCAGGCAGTGAGAAGAATCCACTCTCAATTCTTCTGGTGATAACATCATGTGGACCTGCTATATTTTTTGATTTTCAAATCTCTTTTCATGCCAAGATAATCAACTTGGTCTGCTATCTACCTTTGTGTGTGTATGTCTGAGGGGTCAGATCTTCAAACTGCATTGCTGACTTTTCCAAAATGTTGCTTGAGATGTATTTATGCTGTTGTTGAGCCCTTGGGTATCTCGACATCAGTGGTTCCCAACCAGGGGTACTATTCAGTTGATGGTACAGTAACCGAAAAAGGTTGGGAAGCACTGCTCTACTTTTTCAACTCCTCAATGCCAAGTTAAATATATAGATAAAAACTTGATGCAAATGACATGTTAGATTTTAGACCAGTCATAATTTCTTCATTCGCCATTAATTGGGGAGCATTACAATTGTCAAGACAAGCACAAGAAAAGAAGAACACTCATATATATATATATATATATATTCCTAATTTGTTTACTTTAACCGTTTGTAACCGCTATGCTCCGTAAATGCACTTTCTGGGGTGTAATCATTAGTCCAAACAGTTGCAAACTGTTGCATTTTGCAACGAAGAGAGAGTTTCTATTGGCCAAATTCAGGTAGGCCCCGCCCTGTGTCGTTCCGTTGTTTACGTTAAAGAAACGTTTTGTAACATAATTGGCGTAATGAATACGCCCAAGTTGAATCTACCCTCAAAACTTCGTTACCCATGAAGCAATGCTATCAGCCAGTGCGTTGCTGTGCGTCAAGTCCAACCACTGTGCCAAGCGAAGAAGAAAGGGGGAGACGTACAAGCTAGCTAAAACGATATGCTACCAATGCAGTTAAATTTGTAACGACTACATTAGAAAAGATAGGTCAACCCTGAGCCTGCTTGGCTCTAAATCGTAACAACCTTTTCCCCTGCCCCGGCTATATCGCGCATAGATATGAGCGGCAGCGGGCGGCCCAGGACCAGCTCGTTTGCTGAGCCTCCAGGGGCTCCCGGAGCCGCTTCAGCCGCCGCCGGATCGTCTGTTACCGGAGGGAGTTCTGCAGGAAAATCTGGGGCTTCACAGGCCACAGGGAGCAGCTCGACTGGCTTCGGAAATGTGAAACTAGCCCGTAAGTATAGCTAATTGAACACAAAACGAAGGAATCGGGATATATGTGTGTACTGTTAATTTACAGCAAGTATCTAACTAAACAAATTGATAAAACTGTCGATGTTATCATTTCGCAAAGCTAACCTAGGTAGCGAGCTAACTAGCTGGCTAGGCTATGTATGTTTTTGTAAAAGGGACAGTGGGATCAAGCCGGGCTTTGATTGTGGCAGATCTAACTAACGTTAACTAGCATAGCATTTGAGGCGAAACGTTTATACGATGTTAGAAACTGGGGAGAAATTGATGAAAATAGATTGGAACCAGATTTCCGTGATATTTGTCGTTGGAAGCCAGATTGGAAAAAACGGGCATCAGCGGTAACGTTACCTACCTAGGTGAAATCAAACGAGGTTGACCGTCGTCCTTATTTAGCTAGTTAGCCGGTAATCTTAGCTATTAGTATTGGAAGTTATGTAGCTGGTTGCTTAGTTAGCTAGCTAACGTTAGACCGGTAACCTAGCTAACAGCTATATATGCTATTTAGAGGAGACGAGGTTACCGTTAATTCAGTTCACATAACGTAATATATTGGGTACTTATACAACATGGCTTACTGTGACCCTGAACAATTAGCTTAACTTGTTCAAGAACAATTTACGTGCTAGTTTGCCAGTTTGGTTAGCTTGTCCATGGCAGGAATATATTAGCCAGCCAGATTGTTGGAGTGCGCTGTGTCAAAGGTCTGTCAATGTCATTTTTAAAACGTTACAAGTCCAGTTTTGTTTTGCAGTTCATTGGTCAACCGTTTTACATTGAGCAATAATGTGGGTGGTAAGGAACCGTTACGTATCTATCTTGTTATTGGAATAATACTATCATCATAACCACGTATTTCCAAATACAATATGTGTTTGTCTCATCTCGTTATTCTTCAAGATCTATGATTGATTTTCATTATATTTGCATAATTTCACACGTGCCCATATATTGATAGATAGATTTCCATTGAGATTGCCGTACATTGAAGATTCAGTGCAATGACAGAAATTGACTGTATGTCCAATGGTAGTTTGGATATGTGGTGTTGGCAGAATACCTACAGGGAGGTGTTGACACAGTCAGACTTAGGGAAAACCAAATCTGGAACATTGCACCACAATGTCCATGTCAAACAGACATAGTCCACTCTGCCATATGTCAGGAGGTGGTTGAAAGTGTACCCATATTTTGGTAAGACTTTAGTGGGTCTTTATTAAACTTAACACTTTTATAATTTCAAATGTATTTGTCGCTGACATTTCTTCAGTTGAAAACCAGAAACGTTGCATACCAATTTCCATTCTGATCACTGACTGCTATTCTGATAGCCCTGCCATGTTGAAGACCCGGACTGGGTCAACCATGGCACTGCAGACTGCACTGTGAATGTGCTCAGCTCTCCAATGGAACCCTATGGGAAAATGTTGAAGCTTCAGTGTGAAGGGATTTGACTGTAGAGATTGAGGGAGGCAGGGAAAGAAGGCAGGGAGGGTGAGTGAATCATTGGAAAGATAAGCTAGAGGTGGGAGATGAAGACTGGAAACAGGTGAGCGACAGATAAATGACGGTGCTGGTCAAATGTCTTCTCAGTCCAGTAGGGTATACATGAACACCTAACCTAATCAGCACTTCTTCAGTGGCTCAGTCTCTGTTCAGGCGTTCTAACAGTAATCCTCTGTTTTGAATGGGGTCTGATTTGGTCTCTCCTGACCACAGTACTGCATTCCTAGAAGGGTGTGCCCACTGATAAGCATGGTCCCTGGTCTGGAGGTGTCTGGACCTACCAGAAACCCCAACAAAGGTGCTGCGCTACTGTTCGGTTTCTGGAAGTAACACTGACTTGTCTAAGTGAAGTGCAAAGCCAATATCAAAAGTTGTAAATGTCAGACAAGTCATAGGCAATAATTGCCACTAGGATTATTTTAGTATCCTGGGGCTGCACTTAGCATTACTGATGTTTCTCAGCTTCCTACTGCTCTATTGGTCTCAGCTCCTATCCTGGGGACCCACATGACTGCACATATTTGTTTCAGCACTAACACACCTACACCTGATTCAACTAATGAAGGGCGTTATGGTCAGTGAATTAGTTGCATCAGGTGTGTCTATATTCGTACTGGGCCCGGTTTCCCAAAAGCATCTTAAGGCTAAGTTCATTGTTAGAACCATATGATCCTATGCTTCTAAGACTAATTTAGCCTTAAAATGCTTTTGGGAAACTGGCCCAGGTCTGGAACAAAACTGCAGTTATGGGCCACCAGGGCTGGAGTTGAGGAACACAGTTTTAGAGGGTAAGTGGCAGTGCCACTAATCTGATTAATATTCTCTAGTGCCAGACCAGCCACTGCATAGCAATACTAGCCGACTAGCTACCTCTCTCAAAGGGATACTGTTGCTCTGGCATAAATAAATGTTCGGTTGTAATTAGAGGTCGACCGATTAATTGGAATGGTCGATTAATTAACAACCGGAAATCGGTATTTTTGGATACCGGTTTGGCTGATTTAAAAAAAAAAAGAAAAAAAAAAAATTAATGTAATTTTTAACACCTTTATTTAACTAGGCAAGTCAGTTAAGAACACATTCTTATTTTCAATGACTGCATAGGAGCGGTGGGTTAACTGCCTCGTTCAGGGGCAGAACGACAGATTTTCACCTGGTCAGCTCGGGGGATCCAATCTTACAGTTAACTAGTCCAACGCAATAACGACCTGCCTCTCTCTCGTTGCACTCCACAAGGAAACTGCCTGTTACACGAATGCAGTAAGCCAAGGTAAGTTGCTAGCTAGCACGAAACATATCTTATAAAAAACAATCAATCATCATCACTAGTTAACTACACATGGTTGATGATATTACTAGATATTATCTAGTGTGTCCTGTGTTGCATATAATCTGATTGAGCATACAAGTATCTGACTGAGCGGTGGAAGGCAGAAGCAGGCGTGTAAATGTTAATTCAAACAGCACTTTCGTGCGTTTTGCCAGCAGCTCTTCGTTGTGCGTCAAGCACTGCGCTATTTATGACTTCAAGCCTATCAACTCCCGAGATGAGGCTGGTGTAACGGAAGTGAAATGGCTGGCTAGTTAGCGCGCGTTTCAAACGTCACTCGCTCTGAGCCTGTGGTTGTTTCCCTTACTCTGCATGGTGGTGTTGTCGTTGTGTTGCTGGTTCGAGCCCAGGGAGGAGTGAGGAGAGGGACGGAAGCTATACTAAAAATCATAATCGGTCGACCTCTAGTTGTAATGCATGGCTGTGTAATCCCTAATCCTTTTTGTGACCGTGTTCACTTGCTTTATATTTAGAAATAAGTTATGAGTTACTTGAGACTAAAGTCTGAGTGTTCTGGAAATCACTTCTCTCTCTCTTACTCTTTTATTCAATCATACTCATCAGACCTCTGTTAACTTCCTCTTTAGGAACCAAAGCACTTCCCTGACAGCTGATCTGTCTGACTGCTCATCTTTTCACTCATTATTAAAGTGACTATCATGCCACTGCTGTTTCATATTTAAAACTCTCCCCACTGACTCCACTCCTTAAGAAGAGGGCTACGTAGACTCAAACGCTGTGAGCCACATAATTACAGATCAGACGACGTTCTCTGGTCGTATGAGACTTCAGAAGGAAGAATAGTTTAGTGCGTCATGCAAGGATCTGGTTTGGATTAATCAATGAATCTAATGCCTACCCAGTGTGAAATATACCTCTAGCTATGAGGACCCTTCGTATACTAGTATGTGAAAAGCTATGTGTGATGTCTCCAGTGTGTTTATTACAACATGCCTTCCAGAAGCATCCAGAGGTGTCTAGTCTACATCATAGGAGTAACTTTAAATCTATCAATCAACTGCGCCCACCTAATGCTTTTAGTAGTGCTGAACAAAAGCTCCTGCCATTCACCCTCCCTTCCAGTCTGATTCCTGAGACTGACATAGTCCGGCTTTACAATTAGAAATAGAGGATCCAAATGAAATCCATCTTTAGCAGAGGAAGATCTAAATTAAATACATTTTTATCTTCAGCAGAGGAAGATCCAAATTTGTCTTCTCAACTATCTTAAGCTAGTCACCCACTTACACAGCTTTGTTCAAGAGACCATGTCAGACTTTACAATAGAACTGGGAGATGCAGAGTTATTAGAGAAAGCATGGTCATGTTGAGGCAGGCGAATGGAGGAACCGGTGCACACACTCACTGGGCGTGCTACTGTACTGTCCATTCAATGCTATCACAGGCTCTGACAAGCTCGTTGGCTCCAGGCCCTACCTCTACTGTAGTGTTCCTCCTCCCTTCACAATCTGTGCTTCTCTGGTGCTGCTGTGTCTGTCAGTTCACCTTCAACCATTCAGACACAGCCAACAAGCTGAGCTGCACGTCTGACCCGAAGTAGATCTGTCACTCACTGTATGAGCTCAGAGAATCTTCCTTTCCATAAGGTCGCACATCAGACAGACAGTAGGGCTGTGACGATACCAGTATTGTGATACTTTTGAGTATCGCAATACTGGTATCGTCCCGGCCCCGTTCAAACACTTTAGAAACGCACCCTCCCTTCCTTGAAGACAATAATTATAGATATGACATTCTGTCAAAGCTATGTTGGAGAGGCCTCACTTTCACCCAACCCACCGTGTTAAATCGCCCATTACCTCAAGAAACAGAGGAAAGCAAGAATGCATTTCTCAATATTGTCAGGTTCCTCATATTTAAACCGTACTGTCCAGTGTAGTGAGGGGGTGAAGAGGTTAGCGAAGTTCAGAGCTGTGACAGCCAGGCGTGCAGCTACTACAGCTCATTACCAGCTAGTATTATGTGTCTGTGGGGAGAGGCTTCCGAGTTTACGGACATTTAGAGGGGGGTAATTAACATTTGTTGTTTAGTGTTTCCCCTTGGGGGATTGGAGAAAGGATGAGGTGACCGTCACTACGTTTCCTGCCCAGATTCATGGTCCCTTGTGTGTGTGTGTCCCTGCATCTGGATAACATCTAAAATACTTGGAGTCCTTTAGCCCCCTTCCCAAATGGTCCTTAAACCTGAATTTGTTTTGACCTCTGTACCTCTCCCCCAGGAGACAGTGGCAAGGTGACGACTGTGGTGGCCACACCAGGCCAGGGTCCAGACCGCCCACAGGAGGTGTCCTACACAGACATCAAGGTGATCGGGAATGGTTCCTTCGGCGTGGTGTACCAGGCCCGCCTCATTGACAGCCAGGAGATGGTGGCCATCAAGAAGGTTCTGCAGGATAAGAGGTTTAAGGTACAGAGTCTACAGACACACAGCACAACCCACTTCCACTGGCACTCTATGCTAGTGTTGTAGTACTCAAGCTGAAGTACTCGACCATTGGTGACTCACCTTCCCGTGTATTTTCACTTGGACTGGAAAGGTTATGATAAGCAGAACATTAGCAGCACTGGGTGCGCAGAGAACTGAGGGTTCTGTTCTCTAGTTAGCAGTGGGAAGGACGTGCCACACTGGCACACCCGCTGCGGCGAAAGCAAGCGCTGAGGGTGGGCAGACAGGAAGCCAGGCTCCGCTCACGTACTGCCTCCGATCAAAGTGCCTTCAGAAAGTATTCACACCCCCTGAATTGAATTGAGCGTTTTTGTCACAATACCCCGTGATGTCAAAGTGGAAATACGTTTTTCACAATTTTTACAAATTAATGGAAAATGTTAAGCTGAAATGCCTCGAGTCAATAAATATTCATCCCCTTTGTAATGACAAGCCTAAAGTTCAGAAGTAAAAATGTGCTTAACAAGTCACATAAGTTGCATGGACTCAATTTGTGTGCAATAAGTGTTTAACATGATTTTTGAATGACTACCTCGTCTTTGTACCCCACACATACAATTATCTGTAAGGTCCCTCAGTCAAACACAGATTCAACCACAAAGACCAGGGAGCTTTTCCAATGACTTGGAAAGAAGGGCACCTAAAGGTAGATGGGTAAAAAAAAATATATATATATATAAGTGGACATTGAATATCCCTTTGAGCATTGTGAAGTTATTACTTACACTTTGGATGGTGTATCAATACACTGTTTTATGTATGCTTTTTTATGGTCGGATTAATAAACAAATACTAAAACCTGGTCACTACAAATATACAGGCGTCCTTCCTGACTCCGTTGCCGTAGAGGAAGGAAACCTCTAAGGGATTTCACCATGAGGGCAATGGTGACTTTAAAACAGTTGCAGAGTTGGTTGTGATAGGATAAAACCGAGGATGGATCAACAACATTAATATTAACCTAATTGACAGAGTGAAAAGAAGGAAGCCTGTACAGAATGAAAATATTCCAAAACATGCATCCTGTTTGCAACAAGGCACTAAAGTAATACTGCAATTAGCTCTTTGTCTTGAATGCAGTACTACAACACATTACTGAGTACCACTCCATATTTTCAAGCATAGTGGTGCCTACATCATGTTATGTGTATGCTTGCAATTGTTAAGGCCAGGGGAGTTTTTCAGGATAAAAAAGACTGGAGTTAAGCACCGGAAAAATCCTAGAGAAACTTGGTTCAGTCTGCTTTCCACCAGACACTGGGAGATGAATTCACCTTTTAGCAGGACCGTAACATAAAACACAAGGCCAAATCTACACTGGAGTTTGCGTACCAAGAAGACAGTGAATATTCTTGAGTGACCGAGTTACAGTTTTGACTTAAATCTACTTGAAAATCTATGGCAAGACTTGAAAATTGCTGTCTAGCAATAATCAGCAACCAATTTGACAGCGCTTGGAAGAATTACTATTTTTTTTTTTTTAAGAAGGGCCAAATGTTGCACAGTCCAGGTGTGGAAAGCTCTTAGTGACTTACCCAGAAAGACTCACAGCTGGAATCGCTGCCGAAGGTGCTTCTACAGAGTATTGACTCGGGTGTGATTACTTATGTAAATTAGATATTTCTGTATTTCATTGTCAGTACATGTGGCAAAATATTTTTATATTGTTTTCATTTTGTCATTATAGGGTATTGTGTGTAGATGGGTGAGGGAAAAAATAGTTTAATCCATTTTGAATTCAGGCTGTAACACAACAATAAATCAAGGGGTATGTATGTAGGCTGCACATCGCGTTAGCGACTCATTTCCCTGTAACCACCAGTCACCAGCCTACTATTTAGCTTGGCCTGGTTAAGAAACACAAACTGCTTTGTGAAATTGAAAACAATAGTAGTTTAAAAGGAAAACAAGTCTAGCTATTGTCTCTCTCTCCCCTTGAGTATTAAAAAGTAGGCTGTCTTTGAATTTGTCATCTCGCTCTACCCTCCCACTTTCCCTAGTCTTCCTTTGGGTTTCACTCTGGAATAAATAAATACTACTTTTCAGTGGGCGATTTACAAAAAGCAGAGAGCCTGTTACAATTATTGGAAATAATAATCTGACAGGAGCAATAGACCATTCATCCCTTCAAGACATCATTGAACCTTCAATTAAAATAAAATGTTTGATCCTGTGTATGAAGGACTTATTTGTTTTGTGGGCTATTGTATATTGTAGGCAATTATGACCTTTGTGCAACTGGAGGAAAATCTTTGCATTACTTCAATGCTCACATGAAAATCTTCCCACCAGACTGCCACTAGTTGTTGCTGGGCAGATTTCATCTACCAAATCCGAGCCAAATCAAGAGGCGCGACATACAAGCATCAAGCTAGCAAGCCGCCAATACGAGCAAAAAAACTTTTGTAACCAAAATACCAAATATGTCTAAAGAACCCCGGACTCATTCCTTTGCTTTCAAACTTTTTTTTCTTCTTTAAAAAAAAAAATCTGTGCACATAAACCGATATTGTGTTCCTTTTTTGTTAAACTCCAACCCAGTGTCTCAGACTTGAGCACTTGGATCAGGACTCGAGCACGGACTTCATCATTGGTGACTCAAACTCAACTTAGCCTCAGACTTGTGACTCGACTCGGGCTCAAGCACACGACTCGGTTTAGTGACTCAACTGAAACACTGGTCTACACACACACACAGTGCAACTCACTTCCACTGGCAGTCTACAGAAACACACCACCCCCCCCATCACTCACACACTATCAGATGTATTTCTGTATGTTCTCTCCCCATACCTCAATGTTACTACTGCTCAACTGATGAAATCTTGAGACCTAAATTACACCCCTTGCTATTTCTATATTCCAGAACCGAGAACTACAGATCATGAGGAAATTGGACCACTGCAACATAGTCAGGCTACGTTACTTTTTCTACTCCAGTGGGGAGAAGGTATGTACAAGTCACACTACTAGGTATTGGGAACGACATTTGACATTTTCACGTTTATTTACATTTACATTTAAGTCATTTAGCAGACGCTCTTAGTTTATGCCGCAAAAAGAAAAATCTAGAGTTGTGAAAAAATGGATTACATTTCAAAATGGTATCAAATACATTGCTCTTCTCCTATTGGTTTCCCCTTACAGAAAGATGAGGTGTACCTGAACCTAGTGCTGGACTTTGTTCCAGAGACAGTGTACAGGGTGGCCCGGCACTTCAACAAGGCTAAGACCACCATCCCCATTATATACGTCAAGGTAATGCACTCACTACTACTTCTCATGTTTCTCTTATTACTTTCTCTCCCTTTTATCCTCGTTCTCTCTGTCATTGTTTTTTTTTTCGCTCCCTTTTTCTCACTCCCTCTTTCTCAGTCTGTCTGTCTTCTCCTCATCTCTCGCTTGCCCTATCACCCCTCCATCGTTCCTCTTTAAGCTCCATGCTGTTAGAGGCAGAGCTCTATGTAAATGAAATGCTACTAGGCTTGGGCGCTGTACCGGGGTATTTGGAAATGGACATTTTTCTATAAATGTTCATATTTGTAGCAACTTTAAGTAAATACCTTCAGTCAACTTGTGCAATACATTAGGAGATGAACTGGATTCTTCATTTCACCTGTCATGTTATTTACGTTATGAAGCCTAACGTAGTTCCCCAGAAAGCCAGTCCCGTGTTTGTAAATAGAACAGAAGAAAGCGGGAGCAAGTGGGTCCAGCTGTATATTAACAGTCAAGTGTTAATTTTCATGCCACAATAGTGATCAGGGACATGCAACTATAGTTTTCTTCCCAGAAAATACATTGGTTCAACACATTCAGCAGAAATTTGCTTCATTTTCATCAGATGACAGACAACAGAAGTGCAAAGCTATTTGAGCTTACAATGAAAATGCAAGGTATTCTTTTGAAGAAACAAAAAATGCATGGCCATCATATTTCTAATGTTTATCATAGAAACAATGTAGCTGGCTACATTTCCTAATGTTTTGCTTGAAGTTAATCTTGCGTTTTACGAGGGAGAAGTAGGCTGGTTACACTGAGGAAAAGTAGCTACACATCAGAGCGCTGTCTGCTGATAGAATGCCCTTAGTGAGTTCTCATCCCAGTGGACAAGTGCAACTGAAGCACAAAATTTGTCTGATGCCGAGCAGAAATTACGTAAATAATTATTTTAGATCTGAGTTTACAAAGCGCAGCAAGATATAACTTTTCTCCTAAATGCAGAATTCTTCATTTTTCATGAAAGCGACACCAAAGTTGAACTCGCTATCATCTTCTCCGACACAAACTACTGCACCATAAATACTGGAGGCTGAGACAGGAGGGGTCAGGAGACACTGGCCCCATCAGATGATACCCCCGGACACGGCCAAACAGGCAGGATATAACCCCACCCACTTTGCCAAAGCACATCCCCCACACCACTAGAAGGATATCTTCAACCATCAACTTACAATCCTGAGACAAGACAGAGTATAGACCACAAAGATCTCCGCCACTGCATTTTCTGAGGTCTTGGCTGATTTCAGAAGCCACTTCTCCAAAACCGCCATAGAAAAGCCAGACTACGGTTTGCAACTGCACATGGGACAGAGATCGTACTTTTTGGGAAAATGTCCTCTGGTCTAATGAAACAAAAATAGAACTGTTTGGCCATAATGACCATCGTTATGTTTGGAGGGAAAAGGGGAGGCTTGCAAGCTGAAGAAAACCATCCCAACTGTGAAGCACGGGGTGGCGGCATCCTGTAGTGGGGGGCTTTGCTGCAGGAGGGATTGGTGCACTTCACAAAATAGATGGCATCATGAGGCAGGGAAATTAGGTGGATATATTGAAGCAACATTTCAAGACATCAGTTAAGTTAAAGCTTGGTCGCAAATGGGTCTTCCAAATGGACAATGACCCCAAGCATACTTCCAAAGTTGTGGCAAAATGGCTTAAGGACAACAAAGGTATTGGAGTGGCCATCACAGAGCCCTGACCTCAATCCCATAGAACATTTGTGGGCAGAACTGAAAAAGTGTGTGTGAGCAAGGAGGCTTACACACCTGACTCAATTACACCAGCTCTGTCAGGAGGAATGGGCCAAAATTCTCCCAGCTTATTGTGGGAAGTTTGTGGAAGGCTACCCAAAACATTTGACCCAAGTGAAATAATTTATAAGGCAATGCTACCAAATACTAATTGAGTGTATGTACATTTCTGACCTACTGGGAATATGATGAAAGAAATAAAAGCTGAAATAAATCATTCTCTTTACTATTATTCTGACATTTCATGTTCTTAAAATAAAGTGGTGATCCTAACTGACCTAATACGGGGAATGTTTACTAGGATTAAATGTCAGGAGTTGTGAAACTGAGTTTAAATGTATTTGGCTACGGTGTATGTAAATTTCTGACTTCAACTGTATTTTATCTCTCTGCTCTGACTTTTTACTGTAGTCTTTCTCTCTGTCACCTCTCTTTTCCAACTCCTCCATTCTCTGCTTTTCCTACATCAGATTTCTTGGGGACAATACCTACTTCAGTGTTTTAGAATTGAAACAATTTGAGCAAAAGAGAAACATACTTTCTCTGTTTGCAGTAAGCTTGGTTGTCTGTTAAAAAGTGCACTTATGTTGTCTGTTAGTTTTGTGTGTGTGTGCTATGCCCCGTGGCAGCAGAGAGGACTATCTGTGTCTCATGGCCCATTTGCCTCAGACCACCCTGCTGCTCTCTCCTGTGGTGTGGAGATGCATACTGATCATACACACACACACACACTGCCCTCACTCAGCATCTCTCCATCTCTCCCTGTGCTCCTCTCATCCCTCCCTACTCTTTATCTGCATCTCTTCCCTTCCTTCCTCTCTCCTTGTTCCCTTCTTCCCTCACAACTCTTCAGCCCCTTTCTCTCCAATTAAATTCAAAGGGGCTTTATTAGCATGGGAAACATGTTACATTACTGTTTATTTAACTTGCTGTGGCAAACAGAAGTGAGAAGACACAACAATATCAACAAACTATTAGAATTGAACAGTAAATATTGCATGCAAAAATAAAAAGGTTTTTCCATCTCTCACTCCTCTGCACCCCCCTTCTCTCTCTGTGGTGTGCAATTAAGCTCTTGTTTCCCTCTAAATCTGCCCTCCTGCCATAGCCAGGCAACCTCGTCCCCTTCTCAACACCCGTCTGTCTACCCCTTGCACCCTGTGTGCCCAATAACACAGCTAACGACCCAATAGAGCGACCCCAACACACGCACACTCAAGACAGCCAGAAACCCTTACACACATACAGTCACATCTTCTGCCATGCGAGCTCTAAGCTTTGCGATGGGAACATTTTACTGGCATGTCTAAAGCAGAGAACCCACAAGTTCTAGTAATGTGTTTGAGTAAGTTGCATACATCCAGAATGTTTGACTCTTCTGAGTGCAGTGAAGTTGGTGACCAACTGTAGCTGTCTGGACACTTGGCATGACTGTAGTCGTAATGGAGGATATTATGATGATCAATGCTACTGACTGCTAACTGTGTGTTAACATCATGTGTCCTGTGTTCTCCCTCCAGGTGTACATGTACCAGCTGTTCCGCAGTCTGGCCTATATCCATTCCCAGGGCGTGTGTCACAGAGACATCAAACCCCAGAACCTGCTGGTGGACCCCGAGACAGCCATCCTCAAACTCTGTGACTTCGGCAGGTTAGTCTGCCTGTCTGTCAGTGAGCACCTCTGGCCATCTCTGAATGGCTCTGACTGTGTTCCTTAGGCTGCCTGTGTAAACGCATCTCAATTCTTCTGGTCTTTTTTTCCACTAATTGGTCATTTGAGAGATTTTTCAGGGCTGATCTGATTGGTAAAAAAAAAAAAAAGAAATCAGTATTGGGCTGCCTGTGTAAATGCCTCCTTACTGTTCAGTCTGTCTAAATCGATCTCTGTCTCGATATATTTTTCTCTGACTGACCACCTCTCTTCCCCTCTTGTCTCCAGTGCTAAGCAGCTTGTTCGCGGGGAGCCCAACGTGTCCTATATCTGCTCGCGGTACTACCGTGCCCCTGAGCTCATCTTTGGCGCCACGGACTACACGTCCAACATTGACATCTGGTCAGCGGGCTGCGTGCTGGCCGAACTGCTGCTGGGACAGCCCATCTTCCCCGGGGACAGTGGAGTGGACCAACTGGTAGAGATCATCAAGGTAGAGAAGAGGGGACCTGGGAGCTGAGAGGACACCAAACTGTAGGGGTGGGAGATGGAAAGAAGAGGGAGTGTAGGTCTATGTTGGTGGTGGCGGTAGGAGCGTACAGTTGAAGTCAGAAGTTTACATACACCTTAGCCAAATACATTTAAACTCAGTTTTTCACAATTCCTTACATTTAATCCTAGTAAAAATTCCTTGTCTTAGGTCAGTTAGGATCACCGCTTTATTTTAAGAATGTGAAATGTCAGAATAATAGTAGAGATATTTATTTCAGCTTTTATTTCTTTCATCACATTCCCAGTGGGTCAGATGATTACATACACTCAATTAGTATTTGGTAGCATTGCCTTATAAATTATTTAACTTGGGTCAAATGTTTTGGGTAGCCTTCCACAAGCTTCCCACAATAAGTTGGTAGTATTTTGGCCCATTCCTCGTGACAGAGCTGGTGTAACGGAGTCAGGTTTGTAGGCCTCCTTGATCGAGGTCAGGGCTTTGTGATGGCCACTCCAATACTTTTGTTGTCCTTAAGCCATTTTGCCACAACTTTGGAAGTATGCTTGGGGTCATTGTCCATTTGGAAGACCCATTTGCGACCAAGCTTTAACTTCCTGACTGATGTCTTGAAATGTTGCTTCAATATATCCACCTAATTTCCCTGCCTCATGATGCCATCGATTTCGTGAAGTGCACCAGTCCTTCCTGCAGCAAAGCACCCCCACAACATGATGCTGCCACACCTGTGCTTCACAGTTGGGATGGTGTTCTTCAGCTTGCAAGCCTCCCCCTTTTCCCTCCAAACATAACGATGGTCATTATGACCAAACAGTTCTATTTTTGTTTCATCAGACCAGGAGGACATTTCTCCAAAAAGTATGGTCTTTGTCCCCATGTGCAGTTGCAAACCGTAGTCTGGCTTTTTTATGACAGTTTTGGAGTAGTGGCTTCTTCCTTGCTGAGCGGCCTTTCAGGTTATGTCAATATCGGACTCCTTTTACTGTGGATGTAGATACTTTTGTACCTGTTTCGTCCAGCATATTCACAAGGTCCTTTGCTGCTGTTCTGTGATTGATTTGCACTTTTCGCGCTAAAGTACGTTCATCTCTAGGAGACAGAACGCGTCTCCTTCCTTAGTGGTATAACGGCTGCGTGGTCCCATGGTGTTTACACTTGAGTACTATTGTTTGTACAGATGAATGTGGTACTTTCAGGCTCTTGGAAATTGCTCCCAAAGATGTAACAGACTTGTGGAGGTCTACATTTTTTTTTTTCTCTGAGGTCTTGCTGATTTCTTTTGATTTTCAAGCAAAGAGGCACTGAGTTTGAAGGTAGGCCTTGAACTACATCCACAAGTACACCTCCAATTGACTCAAATGATGTCAATTAGCCCATCAGAAGCTTCTAAAGCCATGACAGCATTTTCTGTAATTTTCCAAGCTGTTTAAAGGCACAGTCAACATAGTGTATGTCAACTTCTGACCCACTGGAATTGTGATACAGTGAAATAATCCGCAAACAATTGTTGGAAAAATGACTTGTGTCATGTACAAAGTAGATGTCCTAACAGATTTGCCAAAACTATAGTTTGTTAACAAGACATTTGTGGAGTGGTTGAAAAACAAGTTTTAATGACTCCAACCTAAATGTATGTAAACTTCCGACTTCAACTATAGGTCTATGTTTGCGGCGGCGGGAGCGCGGGTCTATGTTTGCGGCGGCGGGAGCGCGGGTCTATGTTTGCGGCGGCGGGAGCGCGGGTCTATGTTTGCGGCGGCGGGAGCGCGGGTCTATGTTGGCGGCGGCGGGAGCGCGGGTCTATGTTGGCGGCGGCGGGAGCGCGGGTCTATGTTTGCGGCGGCGGGAGCGCCGGTCTATGTTGGCGGCGGCGGGAGCGCCGGTCTATGTTGGCGGCGGCGGGAGCGCCGGTCTATGTTGGCGGCGGCGGGAGCGCCGGTCTATGTTGGCGGCGGCGGGAGCGCCGGTCTATGTTGGCGGCGGCGGGAGCGCGGGTCTATGTTGGCGGCGGCGGGAGCGCCGGTCTATGTTGGCGGCGGCGGGAGCGCCGGTCTATGTTGGCGGCGGCGGGAGCGCCGGTCTATGTTGGCGGCGGCGGGAGCGCGGGTCTATGTTTGCGGCGGCGGGAGCGCCGGTCTATGTTTGCGGCGGGTCTATGTTGGCGCGGGGGAGCGCCGGTCTATGTTGGCGGCGGCGGGAGCGCCGGTCTATGTTGGCGGCGGCGGGAGCGCCGGTCTATGTTGGCGGCGGCGGGAGCGCGGGTCTATGTTGGCGGCGGCGGGAGCGCCGGTCTATGTTGGCGGCGGCGGGAGCGCCGGTCTATGTTGGCGGCGGCGGGAGCGCGGGTCTATGTTTGCGGCGGCGGGAGCGCGGGTCTATGTTTGCGGCGGCGGGAGCGCCGGTCTATGTTGGCGGCGGCGGGAGCGCCGGTCTATGTTGGCGGCGGCGGGAGCGCCGGTCTATGTTGGCGGCGGCGGGAGCGCCGGTCTATGTTGGCGGCGGCGGGAGCGCCGGTCTATGTTGGCGGCGGCGGGAGCGCCGGTCTATGTTGGCGGCGGCGGGAGCGCGGGTCTATGTTTGCGGCGGCGGGAGCGCGGGTCTATGTTGGCGGCGGCGGGAGCGCCGGTCTATGTTGGCGGCGGCGGGAGCGCCGGTCTATGTTGGCGGCGGCGGGAGCGCCGGTCTATGTTGGCGGCGGCGGGAGGAGTGATCATTCTTGGTGAAACTTCATGCATCTTTCACTCTTCCAGGTTTTGGGGACTCCGACGAGAGAGCAGATCCGAGAGATGAACCCCAACTACACAGAGTTCAAATTCCCCCAGATCAAAGCACACCCCTGGACAAAGGTACTCTCTGCCCTCAGTTCTATTTAAATAGCTTTAACACCATTGTCTTCCATTGGGATCCATATTAGAGAAAGAACATTTTGTATAATGGAACAAATACGACAGCCTAGATGAGTCAAACAAGATGCCCTTTTTTTTCCTTCCTCCGTCAGGTGTTTAAGCCGCGTACCCCCCCAGAGGCCATCTCCCTGTGTTCCCGTCTGTTAGAGTACACCCCTGTGACGAGGCTGTCCCCCCTGGAGGCCTGCGCCCACGCCTTCTTCGAAGAGCTGCGCCAGCCCACTGCACATCTGCCCAGCGGACGAGAACTTCCCCTCCTCTTCAACTTCAGCCCCGTCGGTGAGTCCACACCCCTCCCCCCTCTGTTTGGCCCTCCCTCAGTCAGTAGCAACGCCCTCCTCTGTTTGGCCCTCCCTCAGTCAGTAGCCACGCCCTCCTCTGTTTGGCCCTCCCTCAGTCAGTAGCCATGCCCTCCTCTGTTTGGCCCTCCCTCAGTCAGTAGCCACGCCCTCCTCTGTTTGGCCCTCCCTCAGTCAGTAGCCACGCCCTCCTCTGTTTGGCCCTCCCTCAGTCAGTAGCCACGCCCTCCTCTGTTTGGCCCTCCCTCAGTCAGTAGCAACGCCCTCCTCTGTTTGGCCCTCCCTCAGTCAGTAGCAACGCCCTCTTCTGTTTGGCCCTCCCTCAGTCAGTAGCCATGCCCTCTTCTGTTTGGCCCTCCCTCGGTCAGTAGCCACGCCCTCCTCTGTTTGGCCCTCCCTCAGTCAGTAGCCATGCCCTCCCTCAGTCAGTAGCCATGCCCTCCCTCAGTCAGTAGCCATGCCCTCCCTCAGTCAGTAGCCATGCCCTCCCTCAGTCAGTAGCCATGCCCTCCCTCAGTCAGTAGCCATGCCCTCCCTCAGTCAGTAGCCATGCCCTCCCTCAGTCAGTAGCCATGCCCTCCCTCAGTCAGTAGCCATGCCCTCCCTCAGTCAGTAGCCATGCCCTCCTCCCTTTTGCCCCAAGCTTCTGTAATCCCCTCAGTTTTCCAGAGTAAGTCTGAAGCGTGTATGTTGAGAATCCTGTGTGTGTAGTATGAACCTCCTCTCTCTTTGTCTTTCTCAGAGCTATCTATCCAGCCCCAGTTGAACTCCACACTCATTCCTCCTCACGCTCGCGCACAGACATCACCTGCCTCACACGGTATGTATAGCACAGCCAACTCAACACATGCTTATTACATGTTCAATACATGCTTATTAGATGACTACATATTTACAGGACTAAGATAGGGGATATATCTTCAAATCAACATTCAACAACCTTTTTAATTGAATATTGCTGTGTTTGGATGTTAAACCCAACATATTAAAAGCATTGACCTGATGGTGAACTGAAGTGTTTAGTGTGGTGTGTATCTGATGTCCTGTCTCTCCCTCCACCAGATGGCAATGTGTCGGACAGTACCGCCCAGCCCAGCTCAGTACCTGGATCCATCAACAGCACCTGAACCCCCCCGTCCCCCATTCACCCTGTCTTTCCCCTTTTCCTCTCAACCCCATCCCTCTCTTCCTACTCTTCTACCCCCTTTTGGCTCCAAACTTCAAAAAACAACTATACACACACACATACAACAAAAATACTACAAAATCATCTTTTATCCCTTGAATATTCCCATTATAGGTGTAAAACAATAGCTGTTGGTGGCAGTAGTCCAGTGACTGTTGGGTTGTAGAAGATGGGTGAATCTGACAAACTATTCTGTATTATAATCTCTGCTAATCAAATTTTATCCCTTATAAAAAACTGTTTTATTTATTTGAAAGTCCATTTTGTTTTAATGATGTATGCCAGTGAATGGGATGCGTCAAAACTGATGCCCGTTTCAGTTCGGACAGTTTAGGACAATCTTCCGTTGTAGAGGTTAAAAACCAAATGGTCACGTGGGCAGATCAGTCCCTGCAGCCAATGGGAAACCTGGAGAATGGAGGTGTTCCATCTACCAAGACAATACTCCCAAACCAAGTCCAAAGTGTTAATTAGTTCTGAAAATTGAAGAGCTGTGTTATTTTGTTTTATTAAATTGGATACCAAACAGCAGCAAATTCAACTGGCATTTTAAATTGGATGAGGTGATTTTTAGAAGCTTTTATCACACAGGTGCTTTAATAATCCAAAGGCGGAAACCGCTTGCTGTTTTATGAAACTGTTTCTGAGAAGAAACATTGAGGTGAAAGTCTTAATGTCTTTTATTTGAATAAGAGGGACCTTTTTTTTTAAAGAATGGAATGTACATATTCAGTTTCTATAAGCTCTTGTCCCAGTCAGTTTAGCTGGAGACATGTGTAGGTGAGAAGTAACCTTTGCACATCTCTAAAGGGGACTAGAGCGGAGCTGTAGGGGCCCGCTGCATCTCTTGTGCAATGGAGATATGCAACCTGTGTATAGGGAGGGGTAGGGCTCCTCCAGTCACACCTGTACACCAATGGCCATATAGCCGTACTTGAACCAAAGCTCTGTCACATCAACTTTGAAAGTACTTGGCACTTTCACTCCTCCCTTTCTCTCATTTTTCCTCAATTCAGTCTAGATGCACAATTACACTGCATGTAGGGGAGGTCTTAAGTGTAAGTGTGTGTGTGTGAATGAGGTTTTTTGTGTGTTTGACTTTCCCTGGCCATCTTCCATCTCCAAATCAACCCACTCTAGCACTCTTGTTTTTGTAAGTCTAGATTCTAACAGCATCAGTGATTTATCATCAGTAAAACCTTGTTTTCATCTGGCCCACCAACACAGACTTGCATGTTCACCATGCGTTAGAGAAACCACACCTGTTCTCCCTCCCCACTCATCACCGCACAACAACGATGGTTTGATCAAAAATACCTGCACCCAAAAAATGTAAATGCCCCAACCACTTCCGGAGCCTTCTGATCCTCTCCTCCTTCCTCTGCCTCTCCTTCCCTCTCTTTCTCTCACTGTAAATATCAATTACCTTTTTTTTTCTTTTTTGTTATTATATTGTTCTTGTAATTTCATTTGATTTTCTCTAGCAGAGGGGAGCTGGTGTAGCAGCGACCAGGCTCCTTCTCCTCAGTCTGTCTGTAAATACAACTTCATTTCAGTCCCTGACTCGGGGGGGAATAACAGAACAAAATGTTTCTCTCGTTTTTATTCTCTCCCTCCATTTCTCTCTCGTTGCCTTTCCCACAAATATTATGATCACTTTATTTATTGTATTTTTGGGGTTTATTTTTGTTTCTCTGGGGGGTCGTTGTCGGCTGAAGGGTTTATTTTGTAAAAGTCATCAATGCCCCGTGTCATGCAAAATAATCGAACTTCCAAGATACTGTACTTTGATCTGAACTTGAGTGTTTTCCAATAAAGGTCCTGTATTTGCAAGTACACATCCTAGCCAGTAGGTGGAACTACATTTTATTTTCTTTGATGTGAAGGGATTCTCACATGACTCTGCGTCTATGGTAGTCTCGCTGATGTCCCGACAGTATAAATGGCTGATCCTATGTAGGGTTATTGGTGATATTGCTGTATCTGGGTGGGTTTGAATGTGGGGAGGGTGGTGTGATGTGTCCCTTCTCCCGTGTCCCACAAGTGTTTTGTGTAATGGGTTTAACCTGTTACTTCTGTCTGTGATTACATGAATGAGTGATTGACTTTAAAGAATGGATGAACGAACTGACAAATCTTTCAAAAGTGTGAGTTGGGAGAGCGTGGATAAATTTTTTTTTAATCTTATGTTTTCCTAAAATGAAGAGCTAACTGAGTTATTTTTGTTTTATTTTCCTGGCACGAGATGGTTTTAATTTGTGATCCTGATCTTTATGGCCCTGCACAAGGGTCATACCACATCACTGGTGGGAAACGGAACGGTTTTGAAGTGGATGTGGGAGAGGGACGGACTGGGAGAGACTTTTTTTTTTTTTGTTGATATAAATAATTCAACTCATGATTAAAGTGATGAAACTGCCCTGGTCTCATGTTTATAAAGAATGGATGTGTGCATGCACACCAATTTATGTAGTGTCAGGTGTGAATGGCACTAAAACAATCTGCATTTATTGACCAGCGTACTTGATTGTTTTGGCTGCTAGTAGCAGACAGACATCTAATTTATGATCAACTTGGGTGTGTTTACGCTACACAGGCCTTCAATTAAAGGACATGCAAATGACATCTGAATGGTAGTAACAAGTCAGCTAATGGCAGAGCAGGGGCCAGAATACCATAAGGCACTTAGGGTTTTATAGTGTTTCCACAGCTGATTCATCTGTTAGAAGGCCAATGAGCCATCCATCAGGAGGAGGGGTGGAGCTGACTGATCCATCTCTCCCCACTGGCAACGCGAGATGCAATCTGCCTGTCACTCATGACACCATGCTTTATAGTTCTGAGCTTTAGGAGACCGTCACCATGGAGGGCTGGCCAATGTGAGTCGCTTCCTTTCCTCGTCACCTTTCCTTTATGCCCACTAAAGGATACAACTGAGTAAAGCACTATTGTCAAATAAGTCCACTAGAAAGATAATTTTAATCAAATGAAACAAAGTCACTTCTGCTTCAACAAATGCAATGTGGAGTTAAAACCCCATTGACCAAAATTTGAACTGTAGTAGTATCTGACATTTACTACTATCAAAGCATGATTGCTTTTTTTTTTTTTTTTTACCTTTATTTTACTAGGCAAGTCAGTTAAGAACAAATTCTTATTTTAAATGACGGCCTAGGAACAGTGGGTTAACTGCCTGTTCAGGAGCAGAACGACAGATTTGTACCTTGTCAGCTCGGGGATTTGAACTTGCAACCTTTCGGTTACTAGTCCAACGCTCTAACCACTAGGCTACGCTGCCGCCCCTTTGTATTTCATGAATGTTGGCACAGCTGGGATCATGGAGGAAAATCTCTAATGAAAGGCCAATCCAGTGTATACATGAGCCAGGTGGCTGAACACGCAAATGGCTTGGAAGGATGAAATTAAAATAGTTATTGGAACCACACAAATGTCAGTGAAATGATACCTTGCTTGATGAAATGCCGCTAGTTAATGAAATGACAGATGGGAGAGCAGAAGGGAGGGGGGTGTCATTGGCTCATGAATAGGTGGGCATTATAGGCAGATTAATAGGCAGGCAGATCATAATATTCTTAATATTTTAATCTGCACATTTGATGGTGTTGTCATATGATGTATCCACCCTTACTGTTTCTGATTTTAAGAGCTCAGTTGATATCTGGTGAGACTTGATATGTCACATAATACCCTTCGACTATTCCATAACTATTCTAGAGCTTGTAGATCAGTACACACTTCAAACCTGTCTTTCCTGTGGACTGGTCTCAGAGGGGTTCTTAGTTCTAACTTTTGCATCCAACATGATTCAAACTGGACTGCCAAGGAGGGCAGGATTTAATGTCGCCAGGTGTTCCTGAACCTTTTGGCTGCATCTGCTTTTTCTATATTCAACAGAAAATATAGATGGGATCCTACAGAACTTTTGCCTCCCAGTGCTTTAGAGAAATCTAGTGAACATTGTAATTTAAATCTGCCCCTCAGGTCCAGGCGGCAGCACTACTGAATTAACAGGAAGAGGCCTTGTCTGACCCGCTTAGCTCCATCAGCTCCACAGCAGTAGCTCAGTGAGACTGGCAAGTGTCTCTAGAAACAGGAGAGAGAATGAGGAGGACAGACAAAGTGCATAAGTAAACAGGGGCTCTCCAGCATATGAATCACATCCCTCAATGCAGGACATGTCTGGGATGTTTCCACTCGTCATGTAATGCGTCAAGGATGAATAAATGTTATTCTGCAGCATGTTAAGCAGCTTGCAGTTTCAATGGCGATTGAGTGGCCCCTAGCTGGCCCTCCCCTGGCAGTGTGCCCGGACTCCTCTTTAATACCATTTGGTGCCGGGTTAAACACTCTGAAGGAACCGGTCGTCCTCCTGAACAGCCCGGGGGAGAGAAGAAATGCTGTGGGACAGTTCATATGTTCTACCAACTACTGGATATAATGCTTGACGGGGCAGAATCATGGTGCTTCAGCAGCCTGTTGAGGAATAGATAAGCATTCAGTTACTGTGGGTTTAAAAATGAAAACATGATTGATTGAGGTCTTAGTTCAAGACTTTCAGAGGTTTTATGAATGAATAGCACAAAGCCATGAGCTGCATCATGATCATGTTGAAATTTACATAAAAAAAAAAAAAGGTCAAACTGATTGGGTAGGGTGGCAGGTAGCCTATTGGTTAGAGCACTGGGCCATTAACCGAAAAGTCATTGGTTTGAATACTTAAGCCAACATGACTGAAAAATATGTTGATGTGCCCTTGCTCAAGACTTTCAGAGGTTTTATGAATTAATAACACAAAGCCATATTCTGCATCATGATCATGTTGTGATTACAGCTTAACATCCAAGATGTTTACATAAAAACAAAAAGGTTCCAACTAGTTCGGTAGGTCGGCAGGTAGTTTAACGGTTAGAGCGTTGCACCAATAAGGTTGTTGGTTCGAATACACATGGTGAAAAATCTGTCGATGTGTGCCCTTGAGCGAGGAACTTCACCCTCATTTGCTCCAGGGGCGCAGTACTACTATGGCTGACTGTAAGCATGTCACTGCATATTTGTGGTGTGTGACAAACATTTTTTATTTTTATGAAAGTTGCATGTTCTTTCTTATTTGCTACAAAAACTATTGAAAACCGAGTTAATAAACAGAAAAACAACAACAATTTAAGTGCCCTGTTTGGGACTTTTGACAGCCATCATGTTGCACCAAAGGCATACGCTCAATGCGTTCTTTTGTGTAGTGTAGTCGAATTCCATTGGTGTACGGCGTACGAGAGAGCAGACAGCCAATCCGCTCAAGCCTTGTTAACATGTTGGAACAATAACACAACTTGTTTCTTCAAGAGATAACGGCTTCAGTTTTCGGTGAGTTGTTATTTTGTAATTATCTAACTTAATTCCTTTTTTATGGATGGAATGTAACTTCAGCCAGGACAAGATTTCAGGGACTGATTTCGCGGAGTCTCAACGGGGGGAGACATCCAACGTTTACATCGAAACTGCAGCCGCCATTACACCACAGAAGAAGTGAATGCCACCCTTCTTCGTCGTTTTTACAAAGCACATAAAATATCTTCAGAGCGACTGCTGGCAGACAGTGGTGGATTAGTTTAGCTAACCAGACAACTGACTTGTATTGATAAAGCTCAAGCCGTTTTAATGTGATATTAATCGTGGTAATGTAGCTAAACGTTGCTTGAATTGTTTGTTTGCGGAAATGCAAGCTAGCAACTAGCTAGCTGGCTGTCAATCAATACAGAATAGGCTAACGTTGGTTATATTCCCACAAACCTGCATCAACTAACTATAGTAACGTTAGTTGGCTAAATTAAACCAAATATAAACTTGCCAGTGCCACCAGCGAGTGAGCCACCATATAAAATAGCAAACAGCTAAATTGCTGACCTCTGGGATTTGGAGTCTGGATCACTTTAGGCATTAATTTGGCGCCATTCACTAATTTGCACTGTAATGGCCCAAGTTAGTGTGAACGTATTGCAATGTGTCAGTACACAATTCCACTAAAAGGTATTAGCTGTTTTGTCGTATTGTGTTGCATGTTATTCTCTAGTTCTGTTGGCGAAACTATAAAGCTGTATAAAGTAGGTCATGATTGTAGGCTAATCATATACCGTTGTGGAATATATTATTATTGCCAGAAGATACACTACCATTACACTTACACATCTGCACTGGGGTCAGAACGCAATCATGATATAATTAAGACACTGGAGCCAGCACGAGATATTTGGTCGGAAAACGTACTTCTATGCAGGGATGGGATATGCTACTGTACTCCAAATGTTACCTTTATCCACACGGCTCCACCGAGAAGTTGGAAATTCTGCTAGTTTTCCCAGAAAAGTCATTTTCGTGCTCATGCTAAATAGCAGTAGTCACAGCAGCCATTATGGAATGGCATGTCCACTGAAATGACAATGCTATTCCAAATTGGCTGCGGTGGCTACTGCTAGCTAGCATGAGGACGAAAAGTCAGTAGTGTATTTTTTTAATAACCCATCAACCCTCTTTGGAAAACAAACATTGCTTTTTTTGTTTTTACAGATTTTTTGTTACATATACATACATTCTCTACCTTTTAGGAGCACCAGCGTAGACAAAATTACAATTACCTACTGCCATTTTGTCTGAAAGTTCAAATATCCTGTCTGACCAAATCCCAGGAACACATGAAGATACTAATTTCCATCAGTAGAGGGCAATGTTTACAACATGATTTAAATCAAATATTTTTACATCGTTCCCATTTGAGGATTTGCCAGCATTTATACATGGGGTAATACAACACATTCTCAATCGGTCTCCAAATAAAGATGCTATTTAGATGCATCAGCTCTATGTGTATGGTGGGGTGGCTATGCTACATTTAGGTTATGTTAACCCTTGTGTAGCCTTAACATTCTGTATACTCCCCTTGACCTAAGGGTAAAACATGACCTGCCTTCACTAAGCCCCTAAAATAAAGCAGCTTAATTTAATTTTAAACCCCATATATATTTTGCACAAAGAAACAACCTGTCATTCATTACAAACTTTGAATATATATGGGCTTTCCTTCTTCACAATCAGTGGACACCAACCATGTTATTTTGCTGCTCTTTGACAAAATTGTATCTTTCAGTTTGGGGGATTTCTTCATCTAAAGATGATGCATCATGCTCTGGGTTGTATTCTTCCCTATCTTCTTCTTCAGATACCACCTCTTCTAAATCATTGTTCTCTTATTCCTCCTGGACATCTGAAAAATTCAGATCTACGACCTGTTGGGCACTGAAACGTGCACTCATATTTAGTTCAATCAGTCGCACATAATCTCAATTTCTCATTGCATCTTGGTGGTTTTTGTGGTGTGTAAAGGATTGTATAACTGCCGGGTCAGAAACATAGTGGCTGGTCATTTTTTTACCCTTAAGACATCACAATGGTTAATAACATATTAGTTAGGCTAAAGGCTAATAATTGAGTTCAGGTGTTGCTTGCAGACATAAAACAGAACACCCAACCTGGATTGAATATGATCAGTAATGCACTGTTTTGGTCTAGATCTCCTCTCTCTCCCTGTGGCAGGTATGGCGATTGATAGTGCCTCTGTGTACATGTGCTTCCCCTGCTACCAAGAGTTTGACACCCTGGAGGAGGTGCTGGCCCACCAGCTGACCTGCACCACAGAGAACGTGGGGAGTGGGGCCCCCACCCCCGTCTCCATCCCCTTCCTACAGACTCAGGTAATAGTGGAAGCTTCAAACTCCATGGACATTTTTAAACTAAATAGGCTAGGTCTAGAATATTGATAAACAATAACTTTTTATTAAACTTTTCTCATGTTTTCCACATGTAGGCTAAATGCTTCTGGATAAAAGCGTCTGCTAAATGGCATATATTATTATATTACAATTTATTAATGCAATAGTGTGTACATTGCATAGTGTCGCCATTATTGTGCTCAAGGCCTCCCATGTGAATTGGAGAGCCTTGTGAGGCTGAAGCATAAGTCCACACGCGCAGAGCCGTGATAGTCCGGCGGTCCGTCTCTGGGGGAGGCACAACCCGGCTGCGCTCCTTCAAAGTTCCCAACCAACGAGGCTCCAGTTTGTATGTAGTGACGGTTGAAAAATAGCTTGAGCCTCGCTGAGAATTCAAAAATGAAAGCCTACGGTCCAACACTCTAGAACACTGCTGTGCAGACGCGTACATGTTTTGGACTCTGATAAGCTCTGTAGCCTACAAAACTGCACTGCATTCTACCAAGTACAAAAGGAATTAGATCCTCTGTTAAGACATACATAACCAATAATTTTCAGTTCACTTGTTTGTTGAGTCATAATAGGAAATTAGATGACCAGCACTGTTCTTGTTTTTTGTTTAGTTTATTTTTAGAGGATGAAAATAGACAATACAATATTCACTAATATAAATAAAATGACGGATCACATTTCTTTCTACATCAAATATTGAGTTATTATATTCCAATGTACAGATACTTTTTCTGTTACTATGTAACAGGGAATAACACTGTCCTTGTTCCGCTGTATCGCTACCTCATAATGACAGCTACAGTGTATGCTCGGAGGTTTGAAACAGTGAGCCGTTGACCGTGAGTGACGTTTACCAGCGTCGCTCTCCGAAACGTGTCCCCAGCCTCCCATGGTGACGGTCTCCTCAAGCTCAGAACCATAAAGCCTGGTGTCATGAGTGACAGGCAGATTGCATCTTGAGTTGCCAGTGGGGAGAGAAAAGGAGCGTGAAAGATGAATCAGTCAGCTCCACCCCTCCTCCTGATGGATGGCTCATTGGCCTCCTCACAGATGAATCAGTCAGCTCCACCCCTCCTCCTGATGGATGGCTCATTGGCCTCCTCACAGATGAATCAGTCAGCTCCACCCCTCCTCCTGATGGATGGCTCATTGGCCTCCTCACAGATGAATCAGTCAGCTCCACCCCTCCTCCTGATGGATGGCTCATTGGCCTCCTCACAGATGAATCAGCTGTGGAAACATTCTATAAAACCTAAGTGCCTTATGGCATTCTGGCCCCTGCTCTGCCGTCAGCTGCCTTATTACTACCATTCAGACTTCATTAGCTAGATTATCGTAATTTCTGTGTAACATTAAAGGCGACATTGCTATAAAACGGGGTGTTTACATTTCAAATTAATGTGGGCTGCTATTATACCAAACGTTTTTTAACTTGACTTGTTCGGATCCAGAGAACTGTAATTACATGGAAGAGGCCTAGTAGGAAATTAGAAGCTTTGCGTTTTAGCATTAAAAAGGAAGATGGAAAATTAACACCGTGGTAGAACCACTTTGTAATATGTATGTATTTAATGACATTCCTATTACCCATCTTGCTTACCAAGAGGGACAGATTAAGTGTTATTAAAAAGAAACTTCAGCAGTGGTGTGCTCCCTCAGTTACTTTAATTACACGTTGACCCATGTGTAATATTTTAGTGCACTTCCGGAGTTGAAGTCCAGTTCTGGAATCGTTAATTAAATCAATTCATTATGGTACAGACCTCTGTACACACTAGCCAGTTTCACTGACCAAACAGGCCTATGGTCCCTGGTCAAAAGTAGAGAGCTATAAGGAATAGGATGCTATTTGGGATGTAGACACAGTTTCCTGTCTCAAGTCCTTCTAGGAGACTGACTCAACCACCAGCGTCACATTGAAAATGCTCTTTCATCAAGAACATATGAATACACACGTACATGACACTATTTCAAGAGCTCCGGACGGTCCGCAGTAATCGTTTTTGCCACGTTGGATAAGAACGGTGTCAGCGGCAGTTCAAGTTACATAGTCTGGTTTTATAACTCCGCTCCTTTACTGAGCTAAAACGCTGAGTTGTGAGTACTTACTCTGAAACTAAATACATCAGACATGACTGAAATGTCTTGTAATGGTGATTTAGTTCGTTTGCAGCATCAAAACAAGCAACCAAATAGTATTTACTAAGACTGTGGAGATTTAACTACACTGCTCAAAAAAATTAAGGGAACACTAAAATAACACATCCTAGATCTGAATGAATGAAATATTCTCATTAAATACTTTTTTCTTTACATAGTTGAATGTGCTGACAACAAAATCACACAAATTATCAATGGAAATTTATCAACCCATGGAGGTCTGGATTTGGAGTCACACTCAAAATTAAAGTGGAAAACCACACTACAGGCTGATCCAACTTTGATGTAATGTCCTTAAAACAAGTCAAAATGAGGCTCAGTAGGGTGTGTGGCCTCCATGTGCCTGTATGACCTCCCTACAACGCCTGGGCATGCTCCTGATGAGGTGGCGGGTGGTCTCCTGAGGGATCTCCTCCCAGACCTGGACTAAAGCATCCGCCAACTCCTGGACAGTCTGTGGTGCAACATGGTGTTGGTGGATGGAGCGAGACATGATGTCCCAGATGTGCTCAGTTGGATTCAGGTCTGGGGAACGGGCGGGCCAGTCCATAGCATCAATGCCTTCCTCTTGCAGGAACTGCTGACACCTTCCAGCCACATGAGGTCTAGAATTGTCTTGCATTAGGAGGAACCCAGGGCCAACCGCACCAGCATATGGTCTCACAAGGGGTCTGAGGATCTCATCTCGGTACCTAATGGCAGTCAGGCTACCTCTGGCGAGCACATGGAGGGCTGTGCGGCCCCCCAAAGAAATGCCACCCCACACCATGACTGACCCACCGCCAAACCGGTCATGCTGGAGGATGTTGCAGGCAGCAGAACGTTCTCCACGGCGTCTCCAAACTGTCACGTCTGTCATATGTGCTCAGTGTGAACCTGCTTTCATCTGTGAAGAGCACAGGGCGCCAGTGGAAAATTTGCCAAATGTCCTGCACGGTTTTGGGCTGTAAGCACAACCCCCACCTGTGGACGTCGGGCACTCATACCACCCTCATGGAGTCTGTTTCTGACCTTTTGAGCAGACACATGCACATCTGTGGCCTGCTGGAAGTCATTTTGCAGGGCTCTGGCAGTGCTCCTCCTTGCACAAAGGCGGAGGTAGCGGTCCTGCTGCTGGGTTGTTGCCCTCCTATGGGCCTCCTCCACGTCTCCTGATGTACTGGCCTGTCTCCTGGTAGCGCCTCCATGCCCTGGACACTACGCTGACAGACACAGCAAACCTTCTTGCCACATCTCGCATTGATGTGCCATCCTGGATGAGCTGCACTCCCTGAGCCACTTGTGTGGGTTGTAGACTCTGTCTCATGCTACCACTAGAGTGAAAGCACCGCCAGCATTCAAAAGTGACCAAAACATCAGCCAGGAAGCATAGGAACTGAGAAGTGGTCTGTGGTCACCACCTGCAGAACCACTCCTTTATTGGGGGTGTCTTGCTAAATGCCTATAATTCCCACCTGTTGTCTATTCCATTTGCACAACAGCATGTGAAATTTATTGTCAATCAGTGTTGCTTCCTAAGTGGACAGTTTGATTTCACAGAAATGTGATTGACTTGGAGTTACATTGTGTTGTTTAAGTGTTCCTTTTATTTTTTTGAGCAGTGTATATCCATAATAGTAATCTGTTTCTACATACGATACTAAATGTTTCTGCATTCCTCAATTCTAACAATGACGCCAACAAATTACCAAAAGTAGAAACCAGCTGTTAGTACTCAGTCTAGGCTACTAATAACAGAATGAGCCACAGTGGTGCCTCTGCTTGAATGAAGACACTCCTGAAGGAACACATCATTAACCTCAACCTTGATGGTTCTTATCGTCCTAATGGATCAACGAGCAGTTCTCAAACGCCACGGACTGGTCCTCTGAACTCAACTGATAGGCCTGTGGTATTTATCATCGCTGTGCCCCTCAGTCCTTACCCCCCCCCACTCAGAGAAACCCTCCCTCCCCGGCTCTGTTGATCTAAAGACTGCTCTGTCTGCTCTCATTGACCCCTCTGTCCTCTGAATACTCTATTACTATATTCCTCTCTTGTCATCCTTCATCTGCCTGACAAAAACACTGTTCCTGTTTCAATGGTCTATGGACTTTTTCAACAACAAAAAATATTGTCACATACACCACGTAGGTGCAGTGTAATGTGTTCTTTTACAGGGTCAGCCATAGTAGTAAGGCACCCATGGAGCAAATTAGGTTTTTCACCTTGTCGGCTCGGGTATTCAAACCCAACCATATAACTGCTAGGCTACCTGCTGACCTGTGATGGTATTGCTATCCAGTACTGCCATGGAAACCTCCATTGTTAGGTGGAGTTCTTTCAATTTGACACCAAAACATATTGATGTTTTCATTCACTCATTATTGTCCAGACTGGTCAGCTTGTGTTTTGTCCTCTTTTCTCTGTCTCCAGCAGCAGATATATACCCAGCCCATTGCTCCATCGCCTGCCCCTCAGACCAAGGCCAGTGTCTCTTCTGTGATGCCCAGCTCTGGTGCACCAGGTCTGGCCATGGCTAGCCCAAATAAGCCTTCCTCAGGAGATCAGCCCAAGATCCTGTACCAGTGTGGAGACTGTGACGCCCTGTTCCACTCCCTGATCCTCTGGCAGCAGCACCGCAAACATGGTCAGTGTCTGCAGACCAAGGCAGGACCCACCGAACCACAACCAGAAGAGACCGGCTCTGGATCTGGATCAGAACTGCCCCCAGAGGGAGAGGGGAAGCACAGTCAGGCTGAAGTGGAGGTGGACCTGGGTCCAGATGAACCGAATGAACTAAGCTCAACGGATGACCAAGAAGGAGGAGGGGGCAGAGGAAGGAGTCAGGAGAGGGCACAACAAACCCAGCAGGAGCAGGATGTAGTGAAGTCTCAGCTGTCAGCAGAGAAAGAGGAGGATGGGATGAGTGCAGAGGACATATCAGCCACCCTGGATCACATGTATCTGCCAAACGCCACCAACAGAGGGCAGGAAGGAGGCGAGGAAGAGACAGAAACCGAGAGCATAGGGGAATCCACTGGAACTAAAGCCCCTGAGATCCATGCTCTGTCAGCTCTTTCATCTACAGAGGCCCAGTCTGCAGCAGACAGCCAGTCCATCCCCGACCCCGCTCCCTCCCAGGACCCCCCAGACCCCGCTCCCTCCCAGGACCTCCCAGCCGATAACCCTGAGCAGACGTCCTACTTCTACAGGATAAAGGCAGCCAAGAAGCTCAAGCCCCCGTCCAGCCTGCTGTGTGTGGACTGTGGCTCCAGCTTCGGCATGGTGTCTGAGCTGGTCACCCACCGCAAGTCCCAGCATGGCCTCAAGGAAGCCCTGCACCACTGCACTGTGTGTGGGGAGAGCTTCCTCAACACCACCCTCTTCCTCTACCACCGCAAGCAGCACAAGGAGAAAGGCAAGGAAGGGGTCACACAAACCCAGGCCCAGGGAGGACAGATGCAGGATGCAGATTACCAGGATTACAAAATAGTAACACTGCCGCAAGAGGTGGTGGAAGAGATGGTGGAAGAGTCGAAAGAGGAGACAGCGGGGGTGGAAGAGTCTAAAGAGGAGACAGCGGGGGTGGCGGATTCCCAGAACAATGGAACTGAGGAGCAGAACCAGAATGAAACCTCCTCTACTTCCACTGTCTCTACCTGTGCTCCGGTTCAGGTGCCTAAGGTGGTCCAGAGTTTCCTGTGTGCCCAGTGTGGAGCCAGCTTCAGTAAAGAGCCAGAGCTCAGTGCCCACCGTAGGGACAAGCACGGCCTGAACGAGCCCCTCCACCACTGTTCCCAGTGTGACCAGAGCTTCATGAACACCACCCAGTACCTTTACCACCGTCGCCAGCACCGTGGGGAACCAGGGACTGGGGCAGGAGCAGCCACACCCCCCCAGGGAAGCCCCCGCGCCCCCAAGAGGATGCTGTCCCCACCTGCCGCCTCGTCCAGTGCTGCGTCAGGCTCGCCAGCAAAAATACCTGCTATCAGGATACGCAGCATCAACGATCTCAATGGTAGGTTCGACCCAGTGGCAGCTGGGTTCGACCCAGTGGCAGCTGGGTTCAACATAGTGGGAAGACGTAACTCTGCTGTAAAAAATAGAATAATAACTGATTCCAATCCAAACGGAATATTGCTAAGTTTCACTATTGTTTAAGGTTATTTTGACAGACCGTCAATAGTTTCTGACCATGCTCTCTCCTCATTGGGCAGAGAACAAAGACCAGGGTAAAGAGGTGAATCCAGTCATCCTAAAGGAAGAGCAGGAGGAGAAGACTGTAGTGGGGGAACAACTGGACACCAACCTCCCTCCTCCAGCCAAGCTGATGCAGGACTGGTCCCGCACCCCTCTCCCCCACGTCTGCCCCCACTGTGGCCAGACCTTCACACGCAGGGGGTTCCTCCGCGCTCACGTCTTCAGCCACACCGGAGAGAAGCTCTTCACCTGCAAGGTACTGCTAGACTGGACATGTGTTCTATTGAACATGCTGTGAAATATTGATGTTAATGACTGAAACTAGTTGTGTATCAACAAGTAGCAGGAGTTAGTTAGGAATAGCTTCCTATTATATACAGTGCCTTGCGAAAGTATTCGGCCCCCTTGAACTTTGCGACCTTTTGCCACATTTCAGGCTTCAAACATAAAGATATAAAACTGTCTTTTTTTTGTGAAGAATCAACAACAAGTGGGACACAATCATGAAGTGGAACGACATTTATTGGATATTTCAAACTTTTTTAACAAATCAAAAACTGAAAAATTGGGCGTGCAAAATTATTCAGCCCCTTTACTTTCAGTGCAGCAAACTCTCTCCAGAAGTTCAGTGAGGATCTCTGAATGATCCAATGTTGACCTAAATGACTAATGATGATAAATACAATCCACCTGTGTGTAATCAAGTCTCCGTATAAATGCACCTGCACTGTGATAGTCTCAGAGGTCCGTTAAAAGCGCAGAGAGCATCATGAAGAACAAGGAACACACCAGGCAGGTCCGAGATACTGTTGTGAAGAATTTTAAAGCCGGATTTGGATACAAAAAGATTTCCCAAGCTTTAAACATCCCAAGGAGCACTGTGCAAGCGATAATATTGAAATGGAAGGAGTATCAGACCACTGCAAATCTACCAAGACCTGGCCGTCCCTCTAAACTTTCAGCTCATACAAGGAGAAGACTGATCAGAGATGCAGCCATGATCACTCTGGATGAACTGCAGAGATCTACAGCTGAGGTGGGAGACTCTGTCCATAGGACAACAATCAGTCGTGTATTGCACAAATCTGGCCTTTATGGAAGAGTGGCAAGAAGAAAGCCATTTCTTAAAGATAAACAACACTTTTTATGGATAAGGTTTGCCACAAGCCACCTGGGAGACACACCAAACATGTGGAAGAAGGTGCTCTGGTCAGATGAAACCAAAATTGAACTTTTTGGCAACAATGCAAAACGTTATGTTTGGCGTAAAAGCAACACAGCTCATCACCCTGAACACACCATCCCCACTGTCAAACATGGTGGTGGCAGCATCATGGTTTGGGCCTGCTTTTCTTCAGCAGGGACAGGGAAGATGGTTAAAATTGATGGCAAGATGGCTGGAGCCAAATACAGGACCATTCTGGAAGAAAACCTGATGGAGTCTGCAAAAGACCTGAGACTGGGACGGAGATTTGTCTTCCAACAAGACAATGATCCAAAACATAAAGAAAAATCTACAATGGAATGGTTAAAAAATAAACATATCCAGGTGTTAGAATGGCCAAGTCAAAGTCCAGACCTGAATCCAATCGAGAATCTGTGGAAAGAACTGAAAACTGCTGTTCACAAATGCTCTCCATCCAACCTCACTGAGCTCGAGCTGTTTTGCAAGGAGGAATGGGAAAAAATGTCAGTCTCTCGATGTGCAAAACTGATAGACATACCCCAAGCGACTTACAGCTGTAATCGCAGCAAAAGGTGGAGCTACAAAGTATTAACTTAAGGGGGCTGAATAATCTTGCACGCCCAATTCTTCAGTTTTTGATTTGTTAAAAAAGTTTGAAATATCCAATAAATGTCGTTCCACTTCATGATTGTGTCACACTTGTTGATTCTTCACAAAAAAATACAGTTTTATATCTTTATGTTTGAAGCCTGAAATGTGGCAAAAGGTCGCAAAGTTCAAGGGGGCCGAATACTTTCGCAAGGCACTGTACTTAATGTTTATTTTTCTGTTTAATCTATGTGACGATGTGAAATAGCTATGTTGTACTGGGCTTCCGTCAATCAAATTCATCTTCGTTCTTCTTCTTGGTTAATTCAGGTGTGTCAGAAGTCGTTTGCGTCCTCTCCCAACCTGCTGCGCCACAGCCTGACACATATGGGCACCAAACCTTTCCCCTGCTCCGTGTGTGGCAAGCGCTTCTCCCAGCCGGGCGCCCTGAAGAGGCACGGCCTCACCCACAGCCAGCCCAAATCCCGCCGCCGCAGGTCCCGATGGAAGGTCAGACATGGGGGGGTCACTGCACCCTATAGTACACTATTCCCTATGTGGTGCACTACTTTTGACCAGGGCTTATAGGGCTCTGGTCTCCATTGGGCTCTGGTCTCCATTGGGCTCTGGTCTCCATTGGGCTCTGGTCTCCATTGGGCTCTGGTCTCCATTGGGCTCTGGTCTCCATTGGGCTCTGGTCTCCATTGGGCTCTGGTCTCCATCGGGCTCTGGTCTCCATCGTGCTCTGGTCTCCATCGTGCTCTGGTCTCCATCGTGCTCTGGTCTCCATCGTGCTTTGGTCTCCATCGGGCTCTGGTCTCCATCGGGCTCTGTTCTCCATCGGGCTCTGGTCAAAGTAGTTTTTAATATATAGGGAATGCGGAGCCATTTGGGACACAGCCCTGGATTACCTGATTGTTTTTAGAATGTCTTACAATGAGAACATCTCTGAACACACCACGGACAAGTCCTGGAGAGCCACAGCGTGAACAAGGTTTTGTTCCAGTCCAATCGGGTGTGTTGATGCTGGGCTGGAACAAATATCTGTACACACTGAGGCTCTCAAAGATCAGAGAAATTCAGGAATGCTATTTGTCTCTACGTTAACATTGAGACAGGCTGTTAGTTGTTTCCCCTGATGTTGTGCTGTGTCAATGACATCCCTGCAGAAGAAGACACCAGAGGGGGAGGATGGAGAAAGCCAGCTGTTCGCCTGTCCCAACTGCACTGCTCGCTTTCAGACTGACCAACAGCTGCAGGAGCACAGGTACGGGCGTGACTGGGCTGTGACTCAATTAAATGTGCAGGTTGAAATCAACCCCAAAGGCCTGTTTCACAGAACTACATTAGACAAGGAACACAGGTGACGCATTTCAATGTGTAAGTTACCTTGATTGAACCCTCCAAGTTTTATAGGGAGAAACAAACACACAACGGTACTGTATTTACAGTGACAGTAGAGCATAAGACTGGACTGAGAACAGGAGATGTGCTACACATAACCCAAACACAGGCCCGGACCCTGTTCCTACACATTGAGGGGATTTAATCCGAGTTGTTAACAGAGATACCTCAGTGCCCTTGAGCCCTCGCCAGCGATGATTGACAGGCGGGCGGCGGTAAATTAAGATGATAATGATAAGGGGTAGGATGACAAGGCGTTGGAGACCGACCGGCTGAGGAACTAGAGGTGGGGGATGCGGGGAAAGGAGGAGGTGAGACAGGACAAATGATCCGGGGATCAATAGGAGGGCGTGATCTGGGAGTGAATGGAACGTTACCCTTGAACTGTATATCAATGTGTAGTTGGGGCGAAGCAGGAAGTCCCAGTGTCTCTGCAGGGTGCAGTCCGTATCCCTACACCCCCTCTCATTAGCGAACACTGGGGGGTGTGAAGACCTGGACTGAAGCTTTAAGCTTTAATTCTCAGGGTCATCTTTGCCTGAAATATTGATTCTTATTGTCAGCCCTGTGCAGAGGGATGATCGACCAGACAGTTTATATAGGGCTATAAGTGGTCCATAGCACACACACTATGTTTACCATCTAATATTAAACAATGGGGTTAAGTACTTTACAAATTCATTATCATCAGTCATAAATTATACATAGAACACAATGTATTTTTCAGTGATTCATAATCATTATTTCTTTAGCTGGCCTGATGCCCACACTGACCATCTAGGACAGTGTGACGAACATTATCGTTACCAAGGACATTAACTCAGCTGCTTGTAATGCATTGGCTAGTGGCGAGCACTAAAACACCTGCTAGCCAGGGTTGATTAGTGGAATCTGAGGGTTTTAATGCTGGGCTAGAATAAAACCATGACACTGCAGGACTGTAGTTAAGAGTTGCATACCTCCACTGCTGAAGAAATGTGTTTAGGTGAACTCTTCCACCACCGCAGTGTTTCCCAGCCCTGGTCCTCCAGTACCCCCAACAGTACACATTTTTATTGTAACCCTGGATAAACACACCTGATTCAACTTGTCAGCTAATCATCAAGCCCTCAATGAGTTGAATGAGGTGTGTTAAGGGCTACAACGAAGCTGTGTACTGTTGGGGGTACTGGAGGACCAGGGCGAGGAAACACTTCGCTAGTCATCAAACACAACACTGATCCAGCCAGTTAAATACATCTCAGTGGTTCTCCTCCCTCTCCTTCCCCAGGGCTATATCCTGCCATTATGGAATGGATAAACATAGGCTCTCATATCTCATCACACACTGAAACCACCTGTTTATCTGCAGCCATTGTATTATATGACACACCTAATGACTCCGTATTGAACCTTAAAAGGCTTAACAACATGGCTAAGCACACAGGTCTGGAGGTAATCCTAATACTGTGACACTAAGGTGATAGCCAGCATGTGGTTGTGTGTGTTATTCTTCCTCTGTGGAGGAGGATTACAGTGGGCCATTGAAGCGTGGCTTACATGCATCTACAAATGACACACTGCAGTGTTATGTGCAGCAGCTCACTGGTACTAATATTGTTGATGATGGTGGTGCTCCTTTTGTCCCTTTTCCTCACAGCTTTAATTCTTTCTCAGCTTCCAAGAAAAACATATTGCTCATTGCAGTACTGTATTATAGCCCTCGTTTTTTATAGCTTTGTGTTTATCCCTGTCTTTTTTTTTCATTTTCTGCTCTGAAAAACCCCAAAACATTTTTGTAATTTATTCAGAAGTGTATTATTAACATTAGTTGTTGTTTACACATCTTTCCCTTTTCTCTTCCCTTCATTGTGTTCTGTCCATCAGACTGCTCCACACCAGCCACCCGTTCCCCTGCTCTGTCTGTGGAGAGGCCTTCAAACGCAGGAAGGAGCTGGACCTGCACTCTCTCATTCACCAAGGTAGCTCCTCCCCTCTCCTCTCAGCTGCCCTCCTCTCTGTGTGTCTGATAAGCACTGGACGAGACCGAGACCAGTGCCCGTATCCAAGCTTCTCAGAGTAGAAGTGCTGATCTAGGATCAGTTTAGCCTTTTAGATCATAATGAATTAGATGATAAGGACAGTGGGGATTATATAGTGTGTATGTGTGGCTGTGAATTAGTGAAGCTGTTCATAATGGAGCTGATTTCCATGTTAAGTATGCAGAAGTAATCTGCGCCTTAGTAATAATTAGGGGTATAATTGTTCACCAAACTTATGGTTCGGTAGGTATTGCATTTTTGTGGTCACGATTCGGTTTCTGTTCAGGGGGGAAATGGCCGGATTGTTATGTTGGCCCTCAAGTTTCCACTCAGATGTTGCGTTTGGAACCATGTGGAAGGTGGGTATTTACCAGATGTGAAATCGTAAATACCAGTTGGATGCACTCATGTGATTTGAACTCGTTGAGAAAAAAGGATTGGTTAATGGCCAACAAGCTGTGTCAACCATAAACTAAAAGTAGAGCTATCACACTTGTAAACAAATTATAGTTAAAAAACCACACTAATAGATTGCTAAATAATGTTTTGTTGTTGGATTTAACTGCCGAAAATGCTCTTATAGAGGTAATTTCCTTAGTAGGTGACGTCAGAGGTCACCATGTGGGAGAAGTGGATTCTCAGGATGATAGACCATTTTCCCAATAGTAATTACTCCGTTCAAGTGGATTATTCCCAGTTGTATGCGGTAAATTCCCACTTGGTTATGAACGCACCGTGACACTGCCTCCTTCAGTGTCCAATGTACCACGCTTCAAAACACACATCTCCCACTCCGGGGTAATGTGATGGGCTGTCACTATAAGCTCAACACGGGGTGCATTGACCAATTCATTGAAAACTTCAGCTTTGGTTTGTCTATATAGAGCGGGTACAACCTGTTTGCTGAAATGGGTGCAAGTGGGAAGTTTGTACCTGGCTCAAGCACTTTCACGGGGAGTTAATACCCCCTATTCTAAACCACCATGAATGGATGCATACCCACAGCTAAAAACCAAAGATGTTAAAAAATATAAACATAGCCTATCTATCGCTCTTGTAATTTATTTGGCTCGTTCAGAATCAGCTGCCACGGGCTACTTGAATGCAGAGGGAAAACGATGTTGTGTAGTTTCTTTGCGTTTCCATCTTACTCTGGTATACTGGGGCCCACTGATGTTGCCGTAAATGTGTCAACATATTTGAAGTGTTGTTAGCTACATAGGCTATTCTTGTTGAGCGTGGTGACTTAGTGTTACCGTTTTATCCACAACTCTATCCATCACCCCTGTAATCTACTGGGAAGCCTAAATGTTCCCAAACTGGGGACTTAAAACATGGAGGATCCTCCAATTCTGGTCTATCGACTCGACCCCACCAATAATGGGTCGCGGCAACGTAGCTGCAGCTGACCTCATCGGTGCGGTCGGCGTCAGAAATGACCGCATCTCAGAGAGAGAGCGATGTGATTGGTTGGAATTGATTATTAGTTAATGCTCTATTGATGGAGAGGTTCCTTATTAAATGTTTCAACGGAGGGCTCCTCAGGGGGGACTGGTGAACGCTCCAGCCGGGAGGGAGGATTCTGCTGGGTTGGCGTTGCCATGGTAACGGTAGACGCCTGTGGCTAAGATGGGGAAATATCAAAGCTCAGCATCTTCTCTCATCTTCTTTTTCTCCTTTAGCTACACAGAAACAGACAGAGAGCCTGAGACTGTTTACCAACATCCAGACTGCCAACAGTAATAAATAAATAAGTTACCTTAAGCCACATACTGTAGCATATACTGAGTGATGACAGTACAGAATACCCTGTAACCCAGTGTGTGTTTTGGTGGGTAGGGACAGGAGGGGCCTGTGACCAGGGCATGTGACTGTCTAAATACCCACTCAATCTATACATCCCTGTCCTTTCCATGTTTAGTGTATTTCAACTGATTTAATGTTTTTATTGTATTTTTATTTAACGAGGAAAATCCGATAAGAATTCTTATTTACAATGACGGCCTAGGAACAGTGGGTTAACTGCCTATGACAGATTTTTACCTTGTCAGCTTGGGGACTCGATCGAGCAACCTTTCTGTTACTGGCCCAAAGCTCCAACTACTAGGCTACCTGCCACCCCATGCACATTCTCGGACACTGTTTGGACTGTGATAAACACTAATTTATTAAGTAATTAACTCAATCTGCCCACTCCATCTCCCCAGATAAGGAGCCAGTGTTGTGCCCTCACTGTTCCTCCCAGTTCTTGAACCAGTCAGTGTTGGACATCCATCTGCAGCGCTGTACCAGCTCAGAGGAGGACAAGACTGTGGGCCGTGGCCGGGGACAGGGACGGGGACGCTCCATGGGACAGGTACACTGGCCGCCTACTCTATACTAGTTATTCCTTATATATACAGTGGGGCAAAAAAGTATTTAGTCAGCCACCAATTGTGCAAGTTCTCCCACTTAAAAAGATGAGAGGCCTGTAATTTTCATCATAGGTACACTTCAACTATGACAGACAAAATGAGAGAAAAAATCCCGAAAATCACAATGTAGGATTTTTTATGAATTTATTTGCAAATTATGGTGCAAAATAAGTATTTGGTCAATAACAAAAGTTTATCTCAATACTTTGTTATATACCCTTTGTTGGCAATGACAGAGGTTAAACGTTTTCTGTAAGTCTTCACAAGGTTTTCACACACTGTTGCTGGTATTTTGGCCCATTCCTCCATGCAGATCTCCTCTAGAGCAGTGATGTTTTGGGGCTGTTGCTGGGCAACACGGACTTTCAACTCCCTCCAAAGATTTTCTATGGGGTTGAGATCTGGAGACTGGCTAGGCCACTCCAGGACCTTGAAATGCTTCTTACAAAGCCACTCCTTTGTTGCCCGGGTGGTGTGTTTGGGATCATTGTCATGCTGAAAGACCAAGCCACGTTTCATCTTAAATGCCCTTGCTGATGGTAGGCTTTGATACTTTGGTCCCAGCTCTCTGCAGGTCATTCACTAGGTCCCCCCGGGTGGTTCTGGGATTTTTGCTCAAAGTCCTTGTGATCATTTTGACCCCACGGGGTGAGATCTTGCGTGGAGCCCCAGATCGAGGGAGATTATCAGTGGTCTTGTATGTCTTCCATTTCCTAATAATTGCTCCCACAGTTGATTTCTTCAAACCAAGCTGCTTACCTATTGCAGATTCAGTCTTCCCAGCCTAGTGCAGGTCTACAATTTTGTTTCTGGTGTCCTTTGACAGCTCTTTGGTCTTGGCCATAGTGGAGTTTGGAGTGTGACTGTTTGAGGTTGTGGACAGGAGTCTTTTATACTGATAACAAGTTCAAACAGGGGTGTGTGTGTGTGTGTGTGTGTGTGTGTGTGTGTGTGTGTGTGTGTGTAGGGGGGGGCAGGCAGGCAGGCAATGTGAATATTCTGGGTAGCCATTTGTCTAGATTTTTAGGAATCTTATGGCTTGGGGGTCGATGCTGTTTAGTAGCCTCTTGGACCTAGACTTGGCACTCTGGTACCGCTTGCCGTGTGGTAGCAGAGAGAACAGTCTATGACTAGGGTGGCTGGAGTCTTTGACAATTTTCAGGGCCTTACTCTGACTCCGCCTGGTGTATAGAGGTCCTGGATGGCAGGAAGCTTGGCCCCAGTGATGTACTGGGCCGTTCACACTACCCTCTGTAGGGCCTTGCGGTCGGAGGCCGAGCAGTTGCCATACCAGGCAGTGATCCAACCCGTCAGAATGCTCTCAATGGTGCAGCTGTAGAACCCTTTGAGGATCTCAGGACCAATGCCAAATCTTTTCAGTCTCCTGATGGGGAATAGGTTTTGTCGTGCCCTCTTCACTACTCTCTTGGTGTGCTTGGACCATGTTAGTTTGTTGGTGATGTGGACACGAAGGAAGCTCTCAACCTGCTCCACTGCAGCCCCGTCGATGAGAATGGGGGTGTGCTCGATCCTCTTTTTCCCGTTGTCCACAATCATCTCCTTTGTCTTGATCACGTTGAGGGAGATGTTGTTGTCCTGGCACCACACGGCCAGGTTCTGACCTCCCCTATAGGCTGTCTTGTTGTTGTCGGTGATCAGGCCTACCACTGTTGTCATCGGCAAATTTAATGATGGTGTTGGAGTCGTGCCTGGCCGTGCAGTCATGAGTGAACAGGGAGTACAGGAGGGGGCTGAGCACACACCCCTGAGGGTCCCCTGTGTTGAGGATCAGCATGGCGGATGTGTTGTTACGTACCCTTACCACCTGGGGGCAGCCCGTCAGGAAGTCCAGGATCCAGTTGCAGAGGGAGGTGTTTAGCCCCAGGGGCCTTAGCTTATTGATGAGCTTTGAGGGCACTATGGTGTTGAACGCTGAGCTGTAGTCAATGAATAGCATTCTCACATAGGTGTTCCTTTTGTCCAGGTGGGAAAGGGCAGTGTGGAGTGTAATAGAGACTGCATCATCTGTGGATCTGTTTGGGAGATATGCAAATTGGAGTGGGTCTAGGGTTTCTGGGATGATGATGTTGATGTGAGCCATGACCAGCTTTTCAAAGCACTTCATGGCTACAGACGTGAGTGCTACGTGTCGGTAGTCATTTAGGCAGGTTGCCTTAGTGTTCTTGGGCACAGGCACGATGGTGGTCTGCTTAAAACATGTTGGTATTACAGATTCGGACAAGGGGAGGTTGAAAATGTCATTGAAGACACTTGCCAGATGGTCAGCGCATGCTCGCAGTACATGTCCTGGTAATCCGTCTGGCCCTGCGGCCTTGTGAATGTTGACCTGTTTAAAGGTCTTACATCTGCTGTGGAGAGCGTGATCACACAGTCTTCCGGTACAGCTGGTGCTCTCATGTATGTTTCAGTGTTATTTGCCTCGAGGTAAGTATAGAAGTTGTTTAACTCATCCGGTAGGCTCGTGTCACTGGGCAGCTCTCGGTTGTGCTTCCCTTTGGTAGTCTAATGGTTTGCAGGCCCTGCCACATCCAACGAGCGTCAGAGCCGGTGTAGTACGACTCCATCTTAGTCCTGTATTGACACTTTGCCTGTTTGAATGTTCGTCAGAGAGTAGAATACCTGTAATAGGAGAATACCTTATAATATATACACACACACACACAGTACCATTAAAAGTTTTTGGGTCACTTAGAAATGGGCTTGTTTTTGAACGAAAAGCACGTTTTTAGTCCGTTAAAATAACATCAAATTGATCATAGGTACAGTGTACAGTAGACATTGTTGATGTTGTAAATGACTATTGTAGCTGTGCAATGGCATAGCCTTGTTTTGTTAATTTGGCAGATAAGACGTTCTTATTTCCAAGGCCTTATCACATTATGTAATATAACAGAATAAAATAACAGAATAGTGCGAAGTGATTTGCATCTCCTGTCTGGGACAGTTATTCTCAGTGATCATTTGAAATGTGGGTACATTTTCTCAAGTTGAAAGACACATTTTCAAGGATGCCCTGAATGACAGGTCTCCACTATACAAATGCACATTGTTGTGTCTTTGTCATCATTAAAGTGAAGACTGTTATTTTATCAAATCAATTCTCTGTCATCGGCAATTATTTATTTTTTTACCTCTTTTTCTCCCCAATTTCATGGTATCCAATTGTTGTAGTAGCTACTATCTTGTCTCATCGCTACAACTCCCGTACGGGTTCGGGAGAGACGAAGGTTGAAAGTCATGCGTCCTCCGATATACAACCCAACCAGCAGTACTGCTTCTTAACACAGCGCGCATCCAACCCGGAAGCCAGCCGCACCAATGTGTCGGAGGGTACACCGTGCACCTGGCAACCTTGGTTAGCATGCACAGCACCCGTCCCGCCACAGGAGTCGCTGGTGCGCGATGAGACAAGGACATCCCTACCGACTAACCCGGACGACGCTAGGCCAATTGTGCATCGCCCCACGGACCTCCCGGTCGCGGCCGGTTACGACAGAGCCTGGTCGCGAACCCAGGGACTCTGATGGCACAGCTGTCGCTGCAGTACAGCGCCCTTAACCACTGCGCCAACCGGGAGGCCACAATTATTATTACTTGATTAAAAACTAATCATGTACATGTAATTAACTAGGAAGTCAGGGCACCAAGGAAAATCTTCAGATTACAAAGTTATAATTTTCCTAATATAACTCTTCAGATATTTTAATATCTGATTAATTAGTATTCTAATGAATTAATGAATTATTCTTTACCTCGCGTTAGTCTCATTCCGAACGTTGTAAATTGTTGATTATCTGCACGAACCCAGCCTTTACCATGAATCATCCATACAACAATTGTCTTAATAATTTATTTACTAACTAACTAAATAAATGCATAAACAAACAAACCGTAGATATGGTTACAAGGAAATGACAGGGGATGTTCCCTAGTGGGCTAAGCCAATATGACGGCTTGGTGGACAAAGGGAAGTGGGTCTGGACTGAGAAGGGCGGGAATTACAAGAGTCACTACACAGTTGATAATTATATTGATTGAAATCCTAATCCTTTGCACATGAAACCTCACTCATTCGGGAATCATTGCAATCAATGTATATTTACGCTCAGTGTGTCGTCCAAGATCTCTGTTGGAATCATCCGTCTTTCTGTTGCTCTCTATCTGCTTCCAAGTCGTCTCTCGTGGTTAGAATGGATACGTCAGAGTCCCATTCAGAAATGTTCTTATAAAATAGATGTTTTGGCGGTTGTCGGTCTTCGCATTCCAGGTCGACATAATTCCTAGCTGCAGACTAGTAATTAGTATCGAAGATTTGCTCTTATTCTGGCGGTATCGATAGTCTCAGAGTTGAACCATTTCCACTGTGTAGCCAATGCTCCACGTTGTTTGGTTAGAAATTCAACAACCATTACAACCTTAGCTTATACAGAGGTTTTGTGGTCTCTATTCAACCTTTGTCACCTCAGCTTACTGACGTATGCGTGGTCTAAAGAGGTTTTCTTCAGGTGGGGATTTTATTTGGAACAGTAGAAAAGGGCTGTCCCATGACGCCAGATCAATGTCTATGCTCATGGGGCGGGTCAATGACCTAGTTCAACTTTTTAAAGGGAGTACAATTCTCTCACATTAACAGTTTAAAATCACATTACATAATTTCATAAATAGTTTAATCTTTACTCATTCATTTTATACAATAATTAGATGCAAATCTCATAATGGAGGCTCCTGTATAAACAGAGTTATGGTAATGTGGATGTATTGTCTTTCAATGAGGTTACAACATGAAACAAAACGGACCGGTCTTAGCTGGCTTCTCCACCGACCATTTACACATTCTCCAAAACATAGATATTGTTCAGTTCTCAAGTTCTGGGATGTAGAAGAAGTTCTACTGTGAAACTCTCTCTCTCTCTCTCTCTCTATACTGCCTGGCCATGAGGAGAGAGTCTCCTCTAGGAATTTATGGCCTGAGATTAAAGAACCTGGGTGTAGGGGGAAGAGATGTGGTGAGGGAGATGGTAGTTGCTATACCCAAAGAGGGCCACGTCATGACAGTATGGAACAGTCAAAGCAAATTGACATTGTTTCAAGACAAAAGTTTGACAATTGTTTTACAGTATTTGAAAAAAATATTGACCTCTGGTTAAAGATGGAGTTTTGACATCGATTATTCATGCCCATCCGTAGTTCAGTTCAGTCGACCAGACATTGGGATATTCATTCATTCATCTTTCAGCAAGACAGTAACCTAAAACACAAGGCCAAATCTGCACTGGAGTTGCTTACCAAGAAGTGAATATTCCTGAGTGGCTGACTTCGTTTTGACTTAAATCTGCTTGAAAATCTATGGCAAGACCTGAAAATGGTTGTCTGGCAATGATCAACAACTAATTGGACAGAGCTTGAATAATTTAGAAAATAATAATGAGCCAATGTTGCACAATCCAAGTGTAGAAAGGTCTTAGAGACTTACCCAGAAAGACTCAAAGCTGTAATCGCTGCCAAAGGTGATTCTAACATATATGGACTCAAGGGGTTGAATACTTGTCTAATCAAGACATATTCATTTTCTTTTTTTCTTACAAATGTTCTAATATTTCTTCCACTTGGACAGAGTATTTTGTGTAGATCGTTGACAAAATAATTACAATTATATCCAATTTAATTCCACTTTGTAACACAACAAAATGTGGAAAAAGTCAAGGGGTGTGAATATGTGAAGGCACTGTACAGACATAGATACTGTAATAGTAGGATCTTACTCTACACTAGTTGTACCTTAGAGACATAGATACTGTAATAGTAGGATCTTACTCTACACTAGTTATACCTTATAGACATAGATACTGTAATAGTAGGATCTTACTCTACACTAGTTATACCTTATAGACATAGATACTGTAATAGTAGGATCTTACTCTACACTAGTTATACCTTGTAGATGTGTCCCTCTCTCTGCTCATCCAGATGGAGTGTGATATGTGTGGTCATTGCTGTATGACCCAGGAGGGTCTGGACCTCCATCGGCTGTCCCATACGGGTCAGACCCCCCTGCGCTGCCCCCTGTCCCCCTGCAGACGGCGCTTCGCCTCCAGCTCGGCCCTCGGGGAGCACATTGTGGCCCACTGCCAGGGGACTATGGGGAAGGGCCGCGGCTCCAAGAGGTTCCACTGCCAGATCTGTGGGAAGGACTTTGCCTACACCTCCACCTTCAACGTCCACATGAGGATCCACACCGATGAGAGGCCCTTCGAGGTAAAGGGGTGGGGAGGTGGAAATGATTGATTGTGTGTGTGTGTGTGGGTTATCTACTGAGCACGACTGACGTTCGTTATGGTTTGTCTTGTTCTGAGGTGATTTAAAACCGTCTACTACAAGGGATCAATTAGATTGTCAATTTTTTTATTCAGAAGCAGAAGAGGCCGTCTGGACAAGACTTTGGTTGTGATTCTGCCTGTGGTTACTTTAATTATTGTTTCATTCACTTCTCACTTCCCTTCTCTTTTTGACCTGCACCATTGGAGCTCGGAGCTTAACAATGTCACTGTACCCTGCAAATGACATCTGCGACCCTGTGCATGTGACTAATAAACAAATCTAATCATCTCATCTAAAACATACAAGCTGTGGTCACCCCAGTGTATTATGCACGCTGGTGTCCTCCCTCCCTCTACACTTCCTATGATTAATGAGTGGGGCTGAGTTAGAGCCTACCATCTCCCCTCTGTGTTACTATTCTGGGACCCAGCTCCATTGGGCAGTGTCCTAAACTCTGGACCAACCAGCCTCTCTGCTCACTGTGGCACAATGTGTGGCAGAACAGCCCCAGGCTTCTATAGTTCAATAAAAATGCAGTCAAAGCTGTAAAGGTATTGGTGAGAATGTCCCTGCCGATTCCCTCTGGTTCTACTAATGGTAGGCGTTGTCTCTGTGGTCATTCAGTATGGCAGACAGGTAGGTAACACTGCTGTGTGGAAAAAGATGAATGTCCTGCAGTAGTAGTGCAGCTCTGTTCTGTCAGCTTCTTTTTTTCTCTTCAGTCCCCTGTGTCCCTCTTTCTGTTCTTTATCTCTACCTACCATTGTCCTCTGCCCTCCCTAGATCTCTCTCTCTCTCTTCTCACACATTGTTTTTCTACCCCTCCTATTCTTCTGCCTCTTCAGCCAGAAGTGCTGTGTCTACAAATTTGGAGAAGTGTTTCAGAAAATATGTTTTCATAAGTTTTCAAGATATGAATTTTAATGTTCGCTCTTCTCCTCTTGTCCTTGTTCTCTCGTTATGTTTTCCAATCCTACCCATCCTTCTCCCCTCCACTCTTCTTCCACCTCTCTCCTCTTCAACTTCTACTCCCTCTTTCTTTCTGTTCACTCTCTGCCTCTCCTCTCTCTCTCTCCTCTTCCCCTTTCTGCACTCTCTCCTCTTCTTCTCTGCTCTGTCTCTCCACCCCCTACGTCCCCTCCTCCTCCTCTCTCAGTGTTCTACGTGTGGGAAGCGTTTCCGCCAGCTGCCCCACCTCAAGGACCATGAGCGTATCCACAGCGGCCTGCGGCCCTTCTGCTGCTGGGTGTGTGGTAAAGCCTTCAGTGTGGCTGGCCGTCTTACTGAGCACGCCCGCATCCACAGTGGAGAGACGCCCTACACCTGCCACCGCTGCCCGTCAGCCTTCCGCTCACGCTCCAACCTCGACAAACACATCCGTCTCCACGACGACGGAACGGATGGAACCACAGCCAACGATGTAGAGGCTGAAGGGGCGAGGGTGCTCTTGTCTACAGGGACGGGATTGGGTGGCGAGGGGGAGTCGGCGGTGCAGACCATTCTGCTCGTCCAGACGGATGGAACCACAGAGGGGGTGATGGTGCCGGCCGTGCCCGTCTCAGAGCACTCCTCTGGGGCTATGTTTTCTGGGCAGGCTGGGTCCTCCCAGGTGGTGTTCTTGGGTGGTCAGGCCATCTCTGTCCCCTCCCTGTCAGCTATCATGGAGGGACATGAGATCCCCTCGGTCACTGTGGTAGAGGGACAGGATGTACCACACACCATCGAGTTCATCCTAGAGGAGACCATCTCATAGAGGGGACTGTAGAGGGAAGAAAGGAGAGAGTTTGTGATAGAATGTATTAGAGACAGACTGAAAGAGGGTATGATTTTCAGTTAGTGTTGAGTAAAATCAAGAGGTATAGTTTTTGCTGTTTCCTCAGTGCCGGGACTATTCTTGTTAAATGGTCCGAAATATTGTTTAATCGACTTAAATGATCTACGCATCTACATATGAATTGATTTTGGCAGAGTTTAGTGAAAGATCGGATATGTGGCCCTTAAGCTTTGAGAGGTGCTTGAAAGAGCAGAATTGATTTTAAATGTTGAAATCGTGCAGCGAAGCCAGTGAAGCAAACAGCAGTTGTATGGTAAAGCATTTATCCTGTTTACAATGAGAAGTTGATTGAAAAGCTGATTGTAAAAGTATTCCCAGAGTGTGTACCGTTAATATTATTTAGAGTGAGTTTTATCAGGGTTGGACTTGAGTCGCCCATAAAATGTCCTCTGTTTTCTTTTTAATAAAAGGCTTCAGCTTTCACTGTTTCTCCAACGCTTCTATCATTTTATAAGGAGGATTACACGTGGTCCTCACCATGAAATATCTTACACATCAGATGGCCTTTATGGGCCCCACTGTAATCTCACACATCAGATAGGATGGCCTTTATGGGCCCCACTGTAATCTCACACATCAGATAGGATGGCCTTTATGGGCCCCACTGTAATCTCACACATCAGATAGGATGGCCTTTATGGGCCCCACTGTAATCTCACACTTCAGATAGGATGGCCTTTATGGGCCCCACTGTAATCTCACACATCAGATAGGATGGCCTTTATGGGCCCCACTGTAATCTCACACATCAGATAGGATGGCCTTTATGGGCCCCACTGTAATCTCACACTTCAGATAGGATGGCCTTTATGGGCCCCACTGTAATCTCACACATCAGATAGGATGGCCTTTATGGGCCCCACTGTAATCTCACACATCAGATAGGATGGCCTTTATGGGCCCCACTGTAATCTCACACTTCAGATAGGATGGCCTTTATGGGCCCCACTGTAATCTCACACATCAGATAGGATGGCCTTTATGGGCCCCACTGTAATCTCACACTTCAGATAGGATGGCCTTTATGGGCCCCACTGTAATCTCACACATCAGATAGGATGGCCTTTATGGGCCCCACTGTAATCTCACACATCAGATAGGATGGCCTTTATAGGCCCCACTGTAATCTCACACATCAGATAGGATGGCCTTTATGGGCCCCACTGTAATCTCACACATCAGATAGGATGGCCTTTATGGGCCCCACTGTAATCTCACACATCAGATAGGATGGGCTCCACTGTAATCTCACACATCAGATAGGATGGCCTTTATGGGCCCCACTGTAATCTCACACATCAGATAGGATGGCCTTTATGGGCCCCACTGTAATCTCACACATCAGATAGGATGGCCTTCATGGGCCCCACTGTAATCTCACACATCAGATAGGGTGGCCTTTATGGGCCCCACTGTAATCTCACACATCAGATAGGGTGGCCTTTATGGGCCCCACTGTAATCTCACACATCAGATAGGATGGCCTTTATGGGCCCCACTGTAATCTCACACATCAGATAGGATGGCCTTTATGGGCCCCACTGTAATCTCACACATCAGATAGGATGGCCTTTATGGGCCCCACTGTAATCTCACAAATCAGATAGGATGGCCTTTATGGGCCCCACTGTAATCTCACACTTCAGATAGGATGGCCTTCATGGGCCCCACTGTAATCTCACACATCAGATAGGGTGGCCTTTATGGGCCCCACTGTAATCTCACACATCAGATAGGATGGCCTTTATGGGCCCCACTGTAATCTCACACATCAGATAGGATGGCCTTTATGGGCCCCACTGTAATCTCACACATCAGATAGGATGGCCTTTATGGGCCCCACTGTAATCTCACACATCAGATAGGATGGCCTTTATGGGCCCCACTGTAATCTCACACATCAGATAGGATGGCCTTTATGGGCCCCACTGTAAATCCACAATGCTCTCGCTTGACATCATCAATATGGATTTTCTGACACAGGTACCCACCGAGTCACAGAAGCAGAGCTCAGGAGGGCAGCAATATGAGATCTCCCCATACAAGTCATGTAATTACCCAGTATATTAGTTTCATTGTTTGTCACTGTGTGTTGACGTATATAGATTTAACAGTAATGTTAATATAATGTCTATGACATGAATAGATGAAGTTAATATTGTAATACCGTATGATAAGGAAGGAGAGGATTTATGATGATCTCAGCTGAATGAGGAAGTCCACGTCATATTGCTGTATCATTATGCTATAGTGGATAGCTAGATATCAAAATAATGATCTAATTTGTGTTTAAATGGAAAAAGGCTTGATGTGCCAGAACTTTTCCAGGTGCTGCAGCAGCTCATAATCGTAATCTAAAGCGCCGTTTATGACTGTTGCACATCCAGCGACTGCTGACTGGAGCGTTCTCACACACAAACACTCTGTCTTGATTTGTTTTCATGACATGAAATGAGAAATGCTGTTGATTGTGTGGGTGACAGAGAGAGAAATTGCCTCATTTTACCATAGGAGCCAAGTATGAAAACATTTTTAGTTGTTTTCAGCCTTTCATGGGAAGAGAATTTATTGTGAAAATGTAAGACCCTCACTAAGGTGAGATAAGGAACCAGCAGTCTGTTATTGGTGAGAGGTTAGTATGTCTTGGGGATATGATCTTTGTGCATCTGTAACTTTCTCATTAATCATTGTTTCCTATTCATTCAAGACTATCTGTAATCATGGTAGCATACACATTCATGAAGAATTGTTTAGAAACCTGTATTCTTAATTACAATAAAATTGACTTGATAATGACACATTATTTACCATTAATTTCTATTGGGCACAAAATAATCTGAAGCGTAACCAAAACAAACTGCAAATGCATCCAACAAGTTAGTAGAGTCACAAGCTACACAATTTGTCCAAATCCTTTTCCTTCCTTAAAATGGGGGGGACTATGTACAAAAAGTGCTGTTCTTTCTAAACGGTTCACCTGATATGGATGAATACACTCAAATTAAAGCTGACAGTCTGCACTTTAACATGTGCATTGTATCATTTCAAATCCAAAGTGATGGAGGACAGAGCCAGAACATGTCACTGTCCCAATACATTTGGAGCTCAATGTATGTGGCCCAACTGGAGGACTGCTAAACCATTGGGGGCTTAATGTCATTAGAATTTGTCACACATCTATCACTGACTAAAGAGATGGGATTTGCCAGTCTGCACTTTAACCTCCTAGTCATTGTATCATTTCAACAACAAAAAACGTATCACTGTCCAAATACTTGTGGTCCTCACTGTATTTCCCACCAACCTCCACTATAGATGAATGCCTGTACATGTACATTACCATTCATCAATGCATCTCCAGCAGACTAAGTAGCCTTGTATCATAGCACGGTCATCTCTGCTGTGTCTGTAGTCATTTATTAGATGGTAGATGTTCTTGGCATATGTTCTATACTGTATGTTGAAGGTATAATGATGTAATGAGTACTGCGCTCTGAGAGAATGGTTTATAGTTTGATTATAACCAGACCGTCAAATCAAATTTACACCTAGATATCACAGTAGAAGAGATGGAGACCCGCACACTGTCGGGAAAAAAATGAATTTATCCAAAACTAAGGCTTGAATGCAGAATGAAGATGTTTATTAAAACATCATGGTGGCCAAAAAATGAGTGCAAGAAATTGCATAACTGAGAAGTGAAACACAACATTTTGGCCTCGGGGCATCACAAACAATGGACGGACTGCATTTGGTTTGGGGAGATTATTAGCATCCTTAACCTTCTACTGCAGTGGGTTAAGTCAGGGTCACACATGTCTTGGTCTTAAACAAATCTACTTTGAAATAAAAGTATACACCTCACACACATGGCTATTGGCTTAAAAAAAGAAGACACCTGTACCATGTCAGATATAGAGTTGAAATGTATTCCATTTTGAGTTTACATGCTAATATGACACTTTATATACATCACAGTATACTGAAATATAACAACACTGTTTGATATAGAAACACCAGATGTACGTGATTTATAAAAAAGGAATCTTTATTAATGTTGAAATTATGAAACATATTAAGAGAATTCCGCCCATGAGGACAAAGAGGGTGCTTTGGTCATTGATTGCAGGAAAGGGATACTGTTGTCCTTGTGAGGAGTGAATGTGACAGCACCTATTGAGTATCTGTCCCTGGACATCCCTGGAATTCTCAGCTATGTTTCATCCATAAACACTGGAAATACCTGACCCTCAGAAATAATGTGCCTATTCAGCGCTGGGCCTGAACCTGCTGACATTACAGGTGGAGGGTGAGAGGAGCGCCTGGGTTTGGGGTTTAGGGACAGATATTTAACATAGTATTCACCCTGGGTAAATAGAGAAGAGGTAGCTTCTAGTTAGGTGACGTGGTGTTATCTTTGTTAAGGACGTAAGTGCATCATTGTTGCCATCTTTGCTGTCATTGCATTGAAGACATTGACATGATTATGTATTATCCCATATGCTGTACTGTAGAGCAAGTGTATCACATCTAGAATATTGCTGTAGTGATTTTACAACTGAGAATGTTTTAAAACCTTTTTTATTGAATTATCTTGGGTTTCTTCATGAGTTCCTGACTGTGAATGGCGTTAATGAGTGTCATGATGATGAATGAATGTCACTAAGATAAAGTTTACACACGAAATTAGAATGATATCATTAATCAATCAATCACAGATTATTAGATCAGAATTTGAATTAGTACAGGATTCTGCCAATGAGTTGAATAGTCTATAATTAGAATTCCATTCAGTCAAGTATAGACTGATGAATAAAGTATGAGCTCTTGGCCTGTTGGTGATGAGTTCATATGCTGTAGTAATAACTACAGTATAGTTCTCATTACTCCCTAATGCCTAAGTCTGGGTAGGAACTCATATTTTTTGTCAACATGCTGCCTGCAGTCCTTAGTATTTTTGGGTGACTACACACACCGCACAGTGTTTCCTGATTCATCTGATTTCTCTGGTCCTTTATTATGAAATATCTTATTATAATTGACCTATTTAACTAATGTTATACACATTTATCATCTGACATGCTTCCTTTTCTGCATTTACCTCTGTTTTCTCTCTGTCATGCTCTCCTTCCTTTTCTCCTGCTCTCTTTCTCTCTCTTTCTCTCTCCCCCTCTCTTTCTCTCTCCCCCTCTCCTTCTCTCCCCCTATTTTTCTCTCTCCCCCTCTTTCTTTCTCTCTCTCCCCCTCTTTCTTTCTCTCTCTCCCCCTCTTTCTTTCTCTCCCCCTATCTTTCTCTCTCCCCCTCTTTCTTTCTCTCTCTCCCCCTCTTTCTTTCTCTCTCTCTCTCCCCCTCTTTCTTCTCTCTCTCCCCCTATATATTTTCTCTCTCTCTTTCTCTCCCCATCTTTCTTTCTCTCTCTCTCTCCCGCTCCCCCTCTCTTTCTTTCTCTCTCTCTCTCCCTCTCTTTCTCTCTCTCCTCTTGTCTTTGTCTTTCTCTATTCTCCCTGTCTCTCTCTTTGCTGAGGTGGCGGTACCTGCTGTGACTTTGACAAGTAGTCTCCTCGTGTGTAGTGTGTGTGTTTGTATGTGTGTTCATATTCACCCTCTGTCTGACTAGGAAGCTTGTGTGAGTAAAAAAAATTAGTGTTTAATGTGTTTTTCTCAGACTTGAGTGTGTCTATGCCCTGTATGTGTGTGTATGTGTATTTGTATGCGTGACTGCACTGTGTGTGTGTGTGTGTTGTGCAGGTTATGAGCATCTGCCTCTCCAGCTCGTGCCACCATGCTTCTCTTTTTCGTCCTCCATATCCTCTCCTCTTCTCTTTCCCCTTTCATCCCTCCCCCTTTTGTTCACCTTGTTTCTCCCTGTGTCTGTTTCTTCTCCCTCCCTCTGTATCTCACCCTCTGCCCTCCCTCTCTCTCCTCTCTCCCCCTCTCTCCTCTCTCCTCCCTCTCTCCTCTCTCTCCTCTCTCTCCTCCCCCTCTCTCCTCTCTCCTCTCTCTCCTCCCTCTCTCCTCTCTCTCCTCCCTCTCTCCTCTCTCTCCTCCCCCTCTCTCCTCCCTCTCTCCTCTCTCTCCTCCCCCTCTCTCCTCTCTCCTCTCTCTCCTCCCTCTCTCCTCTCTCTCCTCCCTCTCTCCTCTCTCTCCTCCCCCTCTCTCCTCCCTCTCTCCTCCCTCTCTCCTCTCTCTCCTCCCCCTCTCTCCTCCCCCTCTCTCCCCCTCTCTCCTCTCTCCTCCCTCTCTCCTCTCTCTCCTCTCTCTCCTCCCCCTCTCTCCTCTCTCTCCTCCCCCTCTCTCCTCTCTCCTCTCTCTCCTCCCTCTCTCCTCTCTCTCCTCCCTCTCTCCTCTCTCTCCTCCCCCTCTCTCCTCCCTCCCTCTCTCTCATTGATAGCGGTGGATATGTGACTAGAATACTGAACAGCTAATTATTATTCCACGAGTGATGCGCAGTGCTCCGTCTGAATGTCAATTCTCTCCCTCCCTCTCTCTGTTCCTCCTCTCTTTCTCACCATTTCTCCATCCATTCGTTCTCCCTTCCCTGTTGCATGCTGTCCAGGCAATGGTTAACATGGGAACCACATAGTGCAGTGAGAAAAGAGGGGAGGAAAGGAACATGGCAGGGGAACACCCACATACCCCTCAGAGGGTCGAATGCTGCTAACTCTGGCCAATCCTCACCTGCTGCAGCAGTGCGGAACGATGTGTGTGTTTAATTTGTCTCTGTATGACTGTGTATCTGTGCTCCATCCGCTCTAACCCTCGAGGAATGTACGAGTGTACATGTGTGTTGTACATATTTGTTCGGTAAAAACAGTGTGTATAAATGTGTGAACGGGGGGGTGGGGTTTGGGCTAGAGATCAGAGAGAGAGCAGCTGTTGAATACATATTGTTGTTCGAGGGAGAGATGTTGGGAGGGAGGGGGGAGTGAGAGATGGAGGGAAAGAGGGAGGGAGAGGTAGAGAGGACAGCTCGGAGTAGACATCAGAGAAAGGCAGGGGAGAAAGAGAGCATGAAATATTTTGGTCAGGTGTATATGCAAAAAACACTCTTAACTACAGCAAACAGTATGTACTGTTCAGGGCTGGACTTATCAGACACAGATGCATGAACACAGACACAGACACACAAACTCACAGTGAGGCACCCCAAGCACCTCTTCTAAGCAGCACAGGGGCAGGGCAGTGGGGGCGGTATAGTTGTGGATGTGATTGAATGGGAGAGACAGAGGACTGAGAAGACTTCTTTCTGTAGGCCATAGATATGGGTCACCGATATGGAACATTGTGGCTCTGGCCCCTCCCCTCTGGGAATAGACACACACACTGACAACTCCAAACATGAATAATATGTGATACAGTGCTGTTTGCCCACTAACCTTTTCAAAGGTCAATCAACACTTGGCTAATATTTGACTAAATGCAAAGTGAAAATAAAAAGCAGAGATGAATATCAAAGCAAACATTTCAGTGCTGTCTTCTCCAGTATGAGCGACAGAGGGCAGGACACCTACACTATGAGAAACGGGTTAGCACAACATGATGGAATAATGACATAGACCATATGATTGGTCAACATGGAATGAAGATGACACCATTATAGCAAATATCAGAGAGTGGATAGGACATATTGACATGACAATGAGAAAGCAGGACAGGACAACCTAATGAATGTACATGTAACAGCATATGTGGAGAATTGATAGCAAACATAGGAAAGGGGTTTGTACAAACGTGACACACATGCAGTGCCAGAGACATGGGGATGAGGCAGGACAGATCATTATGGGAGAGGGGAGTGGACAACTGGGCAAATAAGAAGTCACTCTGGCAGGGCAACATAAGTCATACTGAAATAGGGCATATGGAGAAAATGACTGAGACTGTGTGACAATTTGGATACTAACGAGTTAAAAGAGAGGAAAGAGGACAACATGACAAACGCTATGTGAAAGAGTTGTGATGTCACACATAGTGGATGAATACGTGGTGGATGTGAGAGGAGCAGAGGAATATGAGTTTCTGTTGGGATTGTCCTGTCTGGTGGGAGTGTGGCTGTCATGTTGTGGAGTATTCCTCATGTGACTGTCTGGTGGGAGTGTGGCTGTCATGTTGTGGAGTATTCCTCATGTGACTGTCTGGTGGGAGTGTGGCTGTCATGTTGTGGAGTATTCCTCATGTGACTGTCTGTCTGGTGGGAGTGTGGCTGTCATGTTGTGGAGTATTCCTCATGTGACTGTCTGTCTGGTGGGAGTGTGGCTGTCATGTTGTGGAGTATTCCTCATGTGACTGTCTGTCTGGTGGGAGTGTGGCTGTCATGTTGTGGAGTATTCCTGATGTGAATGTCTGTCTGGTGGGAGTGTGGCTGTCATGTTGTGGAGTATTCCTCATGTGACTGTCTGGTGGGAGTGTGGCTGTCATGTTGTGGAGTATTCCTGATGTGAATGTCTGTCTGGTGGGAGTGTGGTCGTCATGTTGTGGAGTATTCCTGATGTGAATGTCTGTCTGGTGGGAGTGTGGCTGTCATGTTGTGGAGTATTCCTCATGTGACTGTCTGGTGGGAGTGTGGCTGTCATGTTGTGGAGTATTCCTCATGTGACTGTCTGTCTGGTGGGAGTGTGGCTGTCATGTTGTGGAGTATTCCTCATGTGACTGTCTGTCTGGTGGGAATATGGCTGTCATGTTGTGGAGAATTCCTCATGTGACTGTCTGTCTGGTGGGAGTGTGGCTGTCATGTTGTGGAGTATTCCTCGTGTGACTGTCTGTCTGGTGGGAGTGTGGCTGTCATGTTGTGGAGTATTCCTCATGTGACTGACTGTCTGGTGGGAGTGTGGCTGTCATGTTGTGGAGTATTCCTCATGTGACTGTCTGTCTGGTGGGAGTGTGGCTGTCATGTTGTGGAGTATTCCTGATGTGAATGTCTGTCTGGTGGGAGTGTGGCTGTCATGTTGTGGAGTATTCCTCATGTGACTGTCTGGTGGGAGTGTGGCTGTCATGTTGTGGAGTATTCCTCATGTGACTGTCTGTCTGGTGGGAGTGTGGCTGTCATGTTGTGGAGTATTCCTCATGTGACTGTCTGTCTGGTGGGAATATGGCTGTCATGTTGTGGAGAATTCCTCATGTGACTGTCTGTCTGGTGGGAGTGTGGCTGTCATGTTGTGGAGTATTCCTCATGTGACTGTCTGGTGGGAGTGTGGCTGTCATGTTGTGGAGTATTCCTCATGTGACTGTCTGTCTGGTGGGAATATGGCTGTCATGTTGTGGAGAATTCCTCATGTGACTGTCTGTCTGGTGGGAGTGTGGCTGTCATGTTGTGGAGTATTCCTCGTGTGACTGTCTGTCTGGTGGGAGTGTGGCTGTCATGTTGTGGAGTATTCCTCATGTGACTGTCTGTCTGGTGGGAGTGTGGCTGTCATGTTGTGGAGTATTCCTCATGTGACTGTCTGGTGGGAGTGTGGCTGTCATGTTGTGGAGTATTCCTCATGTGACTGTCTGTCTGGTGGGAGTGTGGCTGTCATGTTGTGGAGTATTCCTCATGTGACTGACTGTCTGGTGGGAGTGTGGCTGTCATGTTGTGGAGTATTCCTCATGTGACTGTCTGTCTGGTGGGAGTGTGGCTGTCATGTTGTGGAGTATTCCTCATGTGACTGTCTGGTGGGAGTGTGGCTGTCATGTTGTGGAGTATTCCTCATGTGACTGTCTGTCTGGTGGGAGTGTGGCTGTCATGTTGTGGAGTATTCCTCATGTGACTGTCTGTCTGGTGGGAATATGGCTGTCATGTTGTGGAGAATTCCTCATGTGACTGTCTGTCTGGTGGGAGTGTGGCTGTCATGTTGTGGAGTATTCCTCATGTGACTGTCTGTCTGGTGGGAGTGTGGCTGTCATGTTGTGGAGTATTCCTCGTGTGACTGTCTGTCTGGTGGGAGTGTGGCTGTCATGTTGTGGAGTATTCCTCATGTGACTGTCTGTCTGGTGGGAGTGTGGCTGTCATGTTGTGGAGTATTCCTCGTGTGACTGTCTGTCTGGTGGGAGTGTGGCTGTCATGTTGTGGAGTATTCCTCATGTGATTGTCTGTCTGGTGGGAGTGTGGCTGTCATGTTGTGGAGTATTCCTCATGTGACTGTCTGTCTGGTGGGAGTGTGGCCGTCATGTTGTGGAGTATTCCTCATGTGACTGTGTCTGGTGGGAGTGTGGCTGTCATGTTGTGGAGTATTCCTCATGTGACTGTGTCTGGTGGGAGTGTGGCTGTCATGTTGTGGAGTATTCCTCATGTGACTGTCTGTCTGGTGGGAGTGTGGTCGTCATGTTGTGGAGTATTCCTCATGTGACTGTCTGTCTGGTGGGAGTGTGGCTGTCATGTTGTGGAGTATTCCTCATGTGACTGTCTGTCTGGTGGGAGTGTGGCCGTCATGTTGTGGAGTATTCCTCATGTGACTGTCTGTCTGGTGGGAGTATGGCCGTCATGTTGTGGAGTATTCCTCATGTGACTGTCTGGTGGGAGTGTGGCCGTCATGTTGTGGAGTATTCCTCATGTGACTGTCTGGTGGGAGAGTGGCCGTCATGTTGTGGAGTATTCCTCATGTGACTGTCTGTCTGGTGGGAGTGTGGTCGTCATGTTGTGGAGTATTCCTCATGTGACTGTCTGTCTGGTGGGAGTGTGGTCGTCATGTTGTGGAGTATTCCTCATGTGACTGTCTGTCTGGTGGGAGTGTGGCTGTCATGTTGTGGAGTATTCCTCATGTGACTGTCTGTCTGGTGGGAGTGTGGCCGTCATGTTGTGGAGTATTCCTCATGTGACTGTCTGTCTGGTGGGAGTGTGGCCGTCATGTTGTGGAGTATTCCTCATGTGACTGTCTGTCTGGTGGGAGTGTGGCCGTCATGTTGTGGAGTATTCCTCATGTGACTGTCTGGTGGGAGTGTGGCTGTCATGTTGTGGAGTATTCCTCATGTGACTGTCTGGTGGGAGTGTGGCTGTCATGTTGTGGAGTATTCCTCATGTGACTGTCTGTCTGGTGGGAGTGTGGTCATCATGTTGTGGAGTATTCCTCATGTGACTGTCTGTCTGGTGGGAGTGTGGCCGTCATGTTGTGGAGTATTCCTCATGTGACTGTCTGTCTGGTGGGAGTGTGGTCGTCATGTTGTGGAGTATTCCTCATGTGACTGTCTGTCTGTTGGGAGTGTGGCCGTCATGTTGTGGAGTATTCCTCATGTGACTGTCTGGTGGGAGTGTGGCTGTCATGTTGTGGAGTATTCCTCATGTGACTGTCTGTCTGGTGGGAGTGTGGCTGTCATGTTGTGGAGTATTCCTCATGTGACTGTGTCTGGTAGGAGTGTGGCCGTCATGTTGTGGAGTATTCCTCATGTGACTGTCTGTCCGTCCGTCCGTCCGTCCGCCCGCCCGCCCGTCTGTCTGTGTGTGTGTGCGCGCGCCCGCCCGCATGTGTTCATTTGTGTGTAGGTCTGGGTGTGTGTGAAGTGTGTGATTTTGTTTGTCACCCTGAGCATGTAACCATGTCAAGTCCTGTCAGGGTCATTCACTCCAGCTGGGGAAGGAGGACTTCCGTATGATTTTTGTCCTCTCTCTCTCTCTGTGTGTGTGTGTGTGTGTGTGTGTGTGTGTGTGTGTGTGTGTGTGTGTGTGTGTGTGTGTGTGTGTGTGTGTGTGTGTGTGTGTGTGTGTGTGTGTGTGTGTGTGTGTGTGTGTGTGTGTGTGTGTGTGTGTGTGTGTGTGTGTGTGTGTGTGTGTGTGTGTGTGTGTGTGTGTGTGTGTGTATTCACATGTTGATTTTCTCTTTCCGTTTTGGTTCAAATACTTATCTCCAAGACTGATAGAGATGGGGACAGTTGATTTTTGTCTTTCAGAAAACCCCAGAGAGGGAGTGGGTGATAGGAAGGAGGGGGAGGCAACAGTGTAGGAGGGAGCAGAGCGAGGGACAGAGGGAGGGAGACAGTGCTGATTGGATTGGAGAGAGCTGAGTAGGTACGGGGATACTATTGAGCAAGGAAAAAGCGAGAGAGAGAGAGGGTGAGTTAGTAAATGCAGTTTGCAGTCGAGTGTCATGGAATCACACTGGTAGCAGGGATAAAGAAAACCTTTAATTAACCATTGAATTAAGGAGAAAAATAGAATAGACACTACAGAGAGAAAAGAGAAGAGAGTCTGGTCTTTCATCCTCTTATCTGGGCATCAGACGGAGGAGAGGAGAGGAATCCAGAGAGAGGGGGAACGGATGATAACATGGTGCTCATTCCTGTTTAACACCATACAGCCAGGAACAGACTGCATCTGCAACATACGGCCAGCGTCGTCATTGGGAATGCTGCGTTACACTCCGATTGTGTAAATGGTATATACCTTGTGTGTGTGTAAGCTATGCATGTGTGTGAGTGTCGCAGTATATTTTGATGTTTTTTTCAGGCTTGTCTAATGGTGTAATTATTTTCATAGAGAGAGAGAGTGAGGCAGAGATAGAGAGCAAGAGAAGGGGGGTCATGGAAAGAGAGAGACAAAGAAAGCCAGAAATTAGATAGAGAGAGTTGATATTAAAGTGTCGGCCTCAGACCTGACTCTGTGTGTGTGTGTGTGTGTGTATGTGTGTGTGTGTGTGTGTGTGTGTGTGTGTGTGTGTGTGTGTGTGTGTGTGTGTGGCATTCTACTCTTCAGTGCCAGTGTGTGTATCTATGAGCTGATAATAGCAACCCTATTGGTATTCTGAGGAGGGGGCTCCAGGATCTCTCTCTGCTCCTACCCAGGATGGCATCACAGAGACGGGATTGTGCTCGCCTGTGGAGAGGCCACTGGAATGGGTGAGTGTCTATTCCTCATCTTCCTCATATTCCTCTTTTGCTCTCTCTCTCTCTATTTTCTTTTTTCAACATTTCTTTCTTTCTCTCTCTCTCTCTCTCTCTCTCTCTCTCTCTCTCTCTCTCTCTCTCTCTCTCTCTCTCTCTCGTCCTTCTTTCTTGCTCTCTTTCTCGTTATCTCTCTCTCTTTTTCTTTCTCTCCCATTGTCTTGTTTGTCATTTAGCCACACCATATGCATCCCTGATGAGTTTTTCCTCCTCCATTTCCCTGCTTCCATTTCAACATATTTCAGCCCGTTTTCCCCTCAAGCTCTGCAATGTCTCCCCTCCATCCCTCCTTCCTTCCTACCGTCCTCTTTTCATCATCCATCTCTTCTCCTCCTCCACACAGACATAAACAAGCCTCTGTGATGGATTTTTATCAAATCTGAATGGCTCACTTCCATGTGTTGCTCTGCTCCCTCCCTCCCTCCCTCCCTCCCCCTCCCTCCCTCCCTCCCTCCCTCCCTCCCTCCCTCCCTCCCTCCCTCCCTCCCTCCCTCCCTCCCTCCCTCCCACCCTCCCTCCATCCCTCCCTCCTTGCCTCTTCCCCCCCATCTCTCTGTCTCTCCACACTCTCCATATTCTGTTTGAATTGACACTCAGAGAAAACAGGGCAGTCTCTATATTGACACAGCCAGCACAGTAGCTGTAAAAGCTGTGGTTACAGTCTCTGCTTTTATCCACGATGACCATTCTACACCAGTCTGTTGGTGTGCGCGTGCATGCGTGTGTGATGCCTGGGAGGGCAGGCTGTGTGTTCTATGGTGTTTGTGTCAAACAATTTGGTGAGAAATCAGCCAACAACACAGCCGTCCTCTCCTCTTCTTACACCTCCAACCCACCACCATGAGCCCAGCCAACAGCCTAGCACACTACATGCTCCTGTGGGTACTGGGCTGTCAGCGCGGGAACATCCACACATTAGTATTGATTGGAACTGATACACTAAGTGGACTGTAATGTTTCACCTCAAATGGACCGTCTCTCCCCTGTGGCTGCATGCAGAGAGGAGGTGTCAGTTCGGCCTCTTTAACAGCTGACATATGTTAGATAAGGGTTATAGTACTGGGAAGAGACAGAGATGTTTCATACAAGCTGTACTGATATAACTGTTACATGTACAGTGTTGCAGGGTACATAGAATAGAATACACTCTTAGAAACAGGATAAGATGTGGCACAAGACGTGCAGGGCTGGGGAGGCGCACAGGAGGCTTGGTGCGTGGGACTGGCACAGTCTTCACCAGACGGCTAGCATGCATCTCAGGACGAGTATGGAGAGCTGACTCAGGTGACATCAAATCGAGGACACGCTCCGTCGGGTGGATGTTGTGCCTCATGCACCAACACAGCAACTCTCTCATTACTCTCTTTTTCCAATCTCCCCATCAACTCCTTCACTGTCTCTGCTTCGCTCCCTTCGCTCACCTCCAATTTCACCTCGACTGGCTCTGGTTCCATCCTCGGCTCGTTACGGTAAGCACGGGGAGTTGGCTCAGGTCTGAATCCTGACTCCGCCACACTCCCTGTCTGCCCCATCCCTAAAACATTTGGGGCTGCCTCTTGTGTCTGCTTCGTTGCCGTGACTCCTGGTAGCGAAGTTGTTCCTCCCTCGCTACTTCAGCCTGTTTCCATGGCAGGGTCTTGTCCACTGCTATCACCTCCTCCCATGCTCCCTATGTCCTCCATTCTCTCTTTTCCCGGGCCCAGGATCCCTGCTCCTCCTGGCCACGCTGCTTGGTCCTTTGGTGGTGGGTAGTTCTTTAATGGCTGTTGGAAGGAGAGGACCAAGGTGCAGCGTGGTACATGTTCATACTTTTATTAGAACTGAACTCTGAAATAACAAAAATAACAAAGAGAACGAACGAAACCGAAACAGTTCTGTCTGGTGCACACACAAAACACAGGTGGGAAAAGGCTATCTAAGTATGGTTCTCAATCAGAGACAACGATAGACAGCTGCCTCTGATTGAGAACCACACCCGACCAAACACACAGAAATAGAAAACATAGAACACAAAACATATATTGCCCACCCCAACTCACCTCCTGACCAAACCAAAATAAAAAGGATCTCTTAAGGTCAGGGCGTGACACTCTCAAATGTTGTTTTTTGCCATCATTGTAAGCCTGCAACACACACACACTATATGATACATTTATTAAACATAAAGAATGAGTGTAAGCTTTTGTCACAACCCGGCACATGGGAAGTGACAAAGAGCTCCTATAGGACCAGGGCACAAATAATAATATAATAACAATCAATGATTTTACTCTTTATTTAACCATCTTACATATAAAACCTTATTTGTTCACCGAAAATTGTGAATAACTCACCACAGGTTAATGAGGAGGGTGTGCTTGAAAGGATGCACATAACTCTGCAATGTTGGGTTGTCTTAAATAATGTTCCACACACAGTCTGTGCCTGTATTTCGTTGACATGCTAGTGAGGGCCGAGAATCCACTCTCACATAGGTACGTGGTTGCAAAGGTCTTAAAATGTCTTAACAGAGTGAATTTGCCAAGGATACTCTGAGCGCAGCCCAATCCAGAAATCTGGCAGTGGCTTCTGATTAAATTCAGACAGAGAAGAGCAACTTCTTAATCATAGCCTCAATTTTGTCCCGCACATTGGGTGGCAGCGTAGCCTAGTGGTTAGAGCGACGGACTAGTAACCGGAAATAAGAATATGTTCTTAACTGACTTGCCTGGTTAAATAAAGGTAAAATAAAATAAATAAATAGTTGCAGAGAGTCCCTGTAATCCTAGATTCAGATCATTCAAGTGAGAAAAAACTTCATCCAGATAGGCCAGTCGCGTGAGAAACTCTTCATCATGCAAGTGGTCAGACAAATGAAAATGAAGGTCAGTAAAGAAAACTTTAAGCTCGTCTCTCAATTTAAAAAAAAAACGTGTCAATACTTTGCCCCTTGATAACCAGCGCACTTCTGTATGTTGTAAAAGCGTTACATGGTCGCTGCCCATATCATTGCATAGTGTAGAAAATACACAAGAATTCAGGGGCCTTGCTTTAACCTCTTATGCGCACCCGACACGCAGGCGTGCCATCTAGCCATCTGGAAATGCAAATGCGCTACGCTAAATGCTAATAGCACTCGTTAAAACTCAAACGTTCATTAAAACACACATGCAGGGTACTGAATTAAAGCTACACTCGTTGTGAATCCAGCCAATAAGTCAGATTTTTAAAATGCTTTTCGGCGAAAGCATGAGAAGCTATTATCTGATAGCATGCAACACCCCGAAATGCCTGAAGGGGACGTAAACAAAATAATTAGCATAGCCGGCGCTACACAAAACGCAGAAATAAAATATAAAACATTCATTACCTTTGACGATCTTCTTTGTTGGCACTCCTAGATGTCCCATAAACATCACTATTGGGTCTTTTTTTTCGATTAAATCGGTCCATAAATACCCTAAATATCGATCTATGAAAAGTGTGTGATCCAGGAAAAAACACTTTTAAAACGCAACGTCATTTTTTTAAATTAAAAAAGTCGACGATAAACTTTCACAAAACACTTTAAAATACTTTTGTAATCCAACTTTAGGTATTAGTAAACATTAATAATCTATCAAATTGATCACGGGGCGATGTGTATTCAATAGCTCCACGTCTTAAAATCATGGTCGGAAATTTCTCTGCCAAAACATCCTGTCGGAGACCGGAAGGAATGGGCTCTCTCTTACTTGTTTGACCAAGAAACAAAGCCCAGGCAATTGACAAGACTGGCGACATCGTGTGGAAGCTGTAGGACTTGCAATCTCAGCCCCATGTAATTTGCTTTCCAATAGACAATACATGCAAGTGGCGGATTGATATTTTTTCCAGATTTTGGTGATCAGTTTTTCTTCCGCTTTTCGATGAAACACACATTCTGTTATAGTCAATGCCGTGATTTAACCAGTTTTAGAAACGTCAGTGTGTTTTCTATCCACACATACTAATCATATGCATATACTATATTCCTGGCATGAGTAGCAGGACGCTGAAATGTTGCGCGATTTTTAACAGAATGTTCGAAAAAGTAGGGGGTAGGCTTAAGTGGCATTTTCACTGTAGTGTCCAAAACGTCTTTCAAGCTGTCAGGCATTCCCTTGGCAGCAAGAGTCTCTCGGGGGACGCTGCAGTGTACCCAAGTGGCATCAGGAGCAACTGCTTGCATGCGCGTTACCACTCTACTGTGTCTCCCTGTCATGGCTTTTGCACCATCAGTACAGATACCAACACATCTTGACCACCAAAGTCCATTTGATGTCACAAAGCTGTCCAGTACTTAAAAAATATCCTCTCCTGTTGTCTCTCCTGTGGTTTGTAGAAGAGGATGTCTTCCTTAATTGACCCTTCATAAACGTAATGGACATATACCAGGAGTTGTGCCAGGCCTACCACGCTGTTGACTCATCCAGCTGTAACACATATAATTCACTGGCTTGTATGTGAAGCAGTAATTGTTTCAAAACATCTCCTGCCATGTCACTGATGCATCGTGAAACAGTGTTGTTTGATGAAGGTATTGTCTGTATAGTTATTTTTGCCTTTTCCCCCAGCATTGTCCCAGCCATATCCGCGGCAGCAGGAAGAATGAAGTCCTCCACAATAGTATGGGGCTTGCCTGTCCTAGCCACTCGGTAGCTCACCATATAATAAGCTTCTAGCCCCTTCTTATTAATGGTATCTGTTGCTTTTATACATGTCTTACTACTCGAAAGTTGACTTAATTCTCGCTTAAAAAAACTCCTGTGACTTATTTTTCAAATTGGCATGTTTTATTTCTAAATGTCTGTGCAAGAGTGAAGGTTTCATCGAGTTGTGAGATAGTACTTTTGCACATATAACACACTGTGGCTGAGGAAAGGCACTACTCCCAATATAAGTGTCACGGTTTTCTAATGGTGAAGGAGAGTCAGACCAAACTGCAGCGTGTAGATTGCGATCCATGTTTATTTACACAACGTAACACGAATCCAAAACACAAACTCTACAAAACAATAAACGTAGTGAAAACCGAAACAGCCTTAACTGGTGCAAACTAACACAGACTAAGGACATCAAGACACTCAGGACAATCACCCACAATACAATCAAAGAATATGGCTGCCTAAATATGGCTCCCAATCAGAGACAACGATAAACACCTGCCTCTGATTGAGAACCACTTCAGACAGCCATAGACTCTCCTAGAACACCCCACTAAGCTACAATCCCACTAAACTACACACCACATACAAAAACCCATGTCACACCCTGGCCTGACCAAATACATAAAGAAAAACACAAAATACTTCGACCAGGGAGTGACAGAACCCCCCCCCCCCTAAGGTGCGGACTCCCGAACGCACCTCAAATCAATAGGGAGGGTCCGGGTGGGCGTCTGTCCATGGTGGCGGCTCCGGCGGGGGACGTGGACCCCACTTCACAATTGTCTTAGTCCCCTCTCCTCGCGTCCCTGGATAGACCACCCTCGCCGCCGACCATGGCCTAGTAGTCCTCACCCAGAACCCCACTGGACTGAGGAGCAGATCGGGACTGAAGGACAGCTCGGGACTGAGGCAGCTCGGGACTGAGGGGAAGCTCGGGAGAGAGAGAAAGCTCGGGAGAGAGAGAAAGCTCGGGAGTGAGAGAAAGCTCGGGAGTGAGAGAAAGCTCGGGAGTGAGAGAAAGCTCGGGAGTGAGAGAAAGCTCGGGAGTGAGAGAAAGCTCGGGAGTGAGAGAAAACTCAGGAGTGAGAGAAAACTCAGGAGTGAGAGGAAGCTCAGGAGTGAGAGGAAGCTCAGGCAGGTTGATGGATCTACCAGATCCTGGCTTGCTGGTGGTTCCGGCAGATCCTGGCTGACTGGCGGATCCTGGCTGACTAGCAGATCTGGCAGATCCTGGCTGACTGGCGGATCCTGGCTGACTGGCGGATCCTGGCTGACTGGCGGATCCTGGCTGACTGGTTGATCCTGGCCGACTGGCAGATCCTGGCCGACGGGCAGATCCTGGCCGACGGGCAGATCCTGGCCGACTGGCAGATCCTGGCCGACGGGCACTTCTGGCAGATCCTGGCCGACGGGCACTTCTGGCGGATCCTGGCTGACGGGCTCTGGCGCCTCTGGGCTGAGGGGCTCTGGCGCCGGACAGCCTGGAGACTCCGGCAGCGGCGCCGGACAGGCGGGAGACTCCGGCAGCGGCGCCGGACAGGCGGGAGACTCCGGCAGCGGCATCGGACAGGCGGGAGACTCCGGCAGCGGCGCCGGACAGGCGGGAGACTCCAGCAGTGCAGGAGAGGAGAAAGGCTCCGACAGCGCAGGAGAGGCGAAGAGCACTGTAGGCCTGATGCGTGGTGCTGGCACTGGTGGTACTGGGCCGAGGACACGCACAGGAAGCCTGGTGCGGGGAGCTGCTACCGGAGGGCTGGGGTGTGGAGGTGGTACTGGATAGAGCGGACCGTGCAGGCGCACTGGAGCTCTTGAGCACCGAGCCTGCCCAACCTTACCTGGTTGAATACTCTCGGTCGCCCTGCCAGTGCGGCGAGGTGGAATAGCCCGTACTGGGCTATGTAGGTGAACCGGAGACACCGAGCGCAAGGCTGGTGCCATGTAAGCCGGCCCAAGGAGACGCACTGGGGACCAGATGCGTAGAGCCGGCTTCAGGGCATTTGGCTCGATGCTCAATCTAGCCCGGCCGATGCGCGGAGCTGGAATATACCGCACCGGGCTATGCACCCGCACTGGGGACACCGTGCGCACCACTGCATAACACGGTGCCTGCCCGGTCTCTCTAGCCCCCCGGTGAGCACAGGGAGTTTGCGCAGGTCTCCTACCTGGCGTTGCCATACTCCCTGTAAGCCAATACATTTTTGGGGCTGATTCCCGGGCTTCCGTCCGCGCCGTCGTGCTTGCTTCGCCAACCTCATTCTCCTGTAACCTTCCGCGCACTGCTCCATCGAATCCCAGGCGGGCTCCGGCACTCTCCCTGGGTCGACCGCCCACCTGTCTATCTCCTCCCAAGAAGTATAGTCCATACTGTACTCCTCTTTGGGCTGCTCCTGTTTCCTCTTCTCCTGCTGCACCTTTGGGCGGCTACACTCCCCTGGTTTAGCCCAGGGTCCTCTCCCGTCAAGGATTTCCTCCCATGTTCAGAAATCCTTAATACGCAGCTCCTCTTTGGGCTGCTCCTGCCTGTTGACACGCTGCTTGGTCCGTTTACGGTGGGTGATTCTGTCACGGTTTTCTAATGGTGAAGGAGAGTCGGACCAAACTGCAGCGTGTAGATTTCGATCCATGTTTATTTACACAATGTAACACGAATCCAAAACACAAACTCTACAAAACAATAAACGTAGTGAAAACCGAAACAGCCTTAACTGGTGCAAACTAACACAGACTAAGGACATCAAGACACTCAGGATAATCACCCACAATACAACCAAAGAATATGGCTGCCTAAATATGGCTCCCAATCAGAGACAACGATAAACACCTGCCTCTGATTGAGAACCACTTCAGACAGCCATAGACTCTCCTAGAAAACCCCACTAAGCTACAATCCCACTAAGCTACACACCACATACAAAAACCCATGTCACACCCTGGCCTGACCAAATACATAAAGAAAAACACAAAATACTTCGACCAGGGTGTGACAGAACCCCCCCCTAAGGTGCGGACTCCCGAACGCACCTCAAATCAATAGGGAGGGTCCAGGTGGGCGTCTGTCCATGGTGGCGGCTCCGGCGGGGGACGTGAACCCCACTTCACAATTGTCTTAGTCCCCTCTCTCTGGATAGATGGTTTAATTTAATGAAACGAGGCTACTCAGGCGAGAAAAAAACCTCACCCCGTTGGAAAATATAAATGGACTGTTTGAAAATTAAAACAAATAAAATAAATATATATATTTATATATATGTTTTTTGAAATGTGAGTCACAATTATATTTGGCGTACCACCGACAGCATTGTACTTACCCCAGTTTAGGAATAACTGTACTAGATTATCCGTACAGGTAGCGAACAGTACCATGTGACATCATTATGGGTACCTCTGAAGGTACATTATATGTATTTTGATCTTTTTGTACCCCAGCGAACAATTTGCACCCTAATTGTACCCTTATTTCTAAGGATGTTTTCACACTTGGTCCCTTTCAGACAATTTTTGTGAACTCAATGAATTTCACTGAATTTCCCCTGTCATAACCCCTCAATCTAGACTACTGCAACAGCGTTTCCCCTGTCATAACCCCTCAATCTAGACTACTGCAACAGCGTTTCCCCTGTCATAAACCCTCACACTAGACTCCTTCAACAGCGTTTCCCCTGTCATAAACCCTCACACTAGACTACTGCAACAGCGTTTCCCCTGTCATAAACCCTCACACTAGACTCCTTCAACAGCGTTTCCCCTGTCATAAACCCTCACACTAGACTACTGCAACAGCGTTTCCCCTGTCATAAACCCTCACACTACACTACTGCAACAGCGTTTCCCCTGTCATAAACCCTCACACTAGACTACTGCAACAGTGTTTCCCCTGTCATAACCCCTCACACTAGACTACTGCAACAGCATTCCCCTGTCATAACCCCTCACACTAGACTACTGTAACAGCGTTTCCCCTGTCATAAACCCTCACACTTGACTACTGCAACAGCGTTTCCCCTGTCATAAACCCTCACACTAGACTACTGCAACAGTGTTTCCCCTGTCATAACCCCTCACACTAGACTACTGCAACAGCATTCCCCTGTCATAACCCCTCACACTAGACTACTGTAACAGCGTTTCCCCTGTCATAAACCCTCACACTTGACTACTGCAACAGCGTTTCCCCTGTCATAAACCCTCACACTTGACTACTGCAACAGCGTTTCCCCTGTCATAACCCCTCACACTAGACTACTGCAACAGCGTTTCCCCTGTCATAACCCCTCACACTAGACTCATTTACATTTACATTTACATTTAAGTCATTTAGCAGACGCTCTTATCCAGAGCGACTTACAAATTGGTGCATTCACCTTATGACATCCAGTGGAACAGTCACTTTACAATAGTGCATCTAAATCTTAAAAGGGGGGTGAGAAGGATTACTTATCCTATCCTAGGTATTCCTTAAAGAGGTGGGGTTTCAGGTGTCTCCGGAAGGTGGTGATTGACTTCGCTGTCCTGGCGTCGTGAGGGAGTTTGTTCCACCATTGGGGGGCCAGAGCAGCGAACAGTTTTGACTGGGCTGAGCGGGAACTGTACTTCCTCAGTGGTAGGGAGGCGAGCAGGCCAGAGGTGGATGAACGCAGTGCCCTTGTTTGGGTGTAGGGCCTGATCAGAGCCTGGAGGTACTGAGGTGCCGTTCCCCTCACAGCTCCGTAGGCAAGCACCATGGTCTTGTAGCGGATGCGAGCTTCAACTGGAAGCCAGTGGAGAGAGCGGAGGAGCGGGGTGACGTGAGAGAACTTGGGAAGGTAGAACACCAGACGGGCTGCGGCGTTCTGGATGAGTTGTAGGGGTTTAATGGCACAGGCAGGGAGCCCAGCCAACAGCGACCTGCGCCGCTTCCTGTGTGAGGCAGGGTCGTACTCTGCGGATGTTGTAGAGCATGAACCTACAGGAACGGGCCACCGCCTTGATGTTAGTTGAGAACGACAGGGTGTTGTCCAGGATCATGCCAAGGTTCTTAGCGCTCTGGGAGGAGGACACAATGTAGTTGTCAACCGTGATGGCGAGATCATGGAACGGGCAGTCCTTCCCCGGGAGGAAGAGCAGCTCCGTCTTGCCGAGGTTCAGCTTGAGGTGGTGATCCGTCATCCACACTGATATGTCTGCCAGACATGCAGAGATGCGATTCGCCACCTGGTCATCAGAAGGGGGAAATGAGAAGATTAATTGTGTGTCGTCTGCATAGCAATGATAGGAGAGACCATGTGAGGTTATGACAGAGCCAAGTGACTTGGTGTATAGCGAGAATAGGAGAGGGCCTAGAACAGAGCCCTGGGGACACCAGTGGTGAGAGCGCGTGGTGAGGAGACAGATTCTCGCCACGCCACCTGGTAGGAGCGACCTGTCAGGTAGGACGCAATCCAAGCGTGGGCCGCGCCGGAGATGCCCAACTCGGAGAGGGTGGAGAGGAGGATCTGATGGTTCACAGTATCGAAGGCAGCCGATAGGTCTAGAAGGATGAGAGCAGAGGAGAGAGAGTTAGCTTTAGCGGTGCGGAGCACCTCCGTGATACAGAGAAGAGCAGTCTCAGTTGAATGACTAGTCTTGAAACCTGACTGATTTGGATCAAGAAGGTCATTCTGAGAGAGATAGCGGGAGAGCTGGCCAAGGACGGCACGTTCAAGAGTTTTGGAGAGAAAAGAAAGAAGGGATACTGGTCTGTAGTTGTTGACATCGGAGGGATCGAGTGTAGGTTTTTTCAGAAGGGGTGCAACTCTCGCTCTCTTGAAGACGGAAGGGACGTAGCCAGCGGTCAGGGATGAGTTGATGAGCGAGGTGAGGTAAGGGAGAATGTCTCCGGAAATGGTCTGGAGAAGAGAGGAGGGGATAGGGTCAAGCGGGCAGGTTGTTGGGCGGCCGGCCGTCACAAGACGCGAGATTTCATCTGGAGAGAGAGGGGAGAAAGAGGTCAGAGCACAGGGTAGGGCAGTGTGAGCAGAACCAGCGGTGTCGTTTGACTTAGCAAACGAGGATCGGATGTCGTCGACCTTCTTTTCAAAATGGTTGACAAAGTCATCTGCAGAGAGGGAGGAGGGGGGAGGGGGAGGAGGATTCAGGAGGGAGGAGAAGGTGGCAAAGAGCTTCCTAGGGTTAGAGGCAGAAGCTTGGAATTTAGAGTGGTAGAAAGTGGCTTTAGCAGCAGAGACAGAAGAGGAAAATGTAGAGAGGAGGGAGCGAAAAGATGCCAGGTCCGCAGGGAGGCGAGTTTTCCTCCATTTCCGCTCGGCTGCCCGGAGCGCTGTTCTGTGAGCTCGCAATGAGTCGTCGAGCCACGGAGCGGGAGGGGAGGACCGAGCCGGCCTGGAGGATAGGGGGCATAGAGAGTCAAAGGATGCAGAAAGGGAGGAGAGGAGGGTTGAGGAGGCAGAATCAGGAGATAGGTTGGAGAAGGTTTGAGCAGAGGGAAGAGATGATAGGATGGAAGAGGAGAGAGTAGCGGGGGAGAGAGAGTGAAGGTTGGGTCGGCGCGATACCATCCGAGTAGGGGCAGTGTGGGAAGTGTTGGATGAGAGCGAGAGGGAAAAGGATACAAGGTAGTGGTCGGAGACTTGGAGGGGAGTTGCAATGAGGTTAGTGGAAGAACAGCATCTAGTAAAGATGAGGTCGAGCGTATTGCCTGCCTTGTGAGTAGGGGGAAGGTGAGAGGGTGAGGTCAAAAGAGGAGAGGAGTGGAAAGAAGGAGGCAGAGAGGAATGAGTCAAAGGTAGACGTGGGGAGGTTAAAGTCGCCCAGAACTGTGAGAGGTGAGCCGTCCTCAGGAAAGGAGCTTATCAAGGCATCAAGCTCATTGATGAACTCTCCGAGGGAACCTGGAGGGCGATAAATGATAAGGATGTTAAGCTTGAAAGGGCTGGTAACTGTGACAGCATGGAATTCAAAGGAGGCGATAGACAGATGGGTAAGGGGAGAAAGAGAGAATGACCACTTGGGAGAGATGAGGATCCCGGTGCCACCACCCTGCTGACCAGAAGCTCTCGGGGTGTGTGAGAACACGTGGGCGGACGAAGAGAGAGCAGTAGGAGTGGCAGTGTTATCTGTGGTGATCCATGTTTCCGTCAGTGCCAAGAAGTCGAGGGACTGGAGGGAGGCATAGGCTGAGATGAACTCTGCCTTGTTGGCCGCAGATCGGCAGTTCCAGAGGCTACCGGAGACCTGGAACTCCACGTGGGTCGTGCGCGCTGGGACCACCAGATTAGGGTGGCCGCGGCCACGCGGTGTGGAGCGTTTGTATGGTCTGTGCAGAGAGGAGAGAACAGGGATAGACAGACACATAGTTGACAGGCTACAGAAGAGGCTACGCTAATGCAAAGGAGATTGGAATGACAAGTGGACTACACGTCTCGAATGTTCAGAAAGTTAAGCTTACGTAGCAAGAATCTTATTGACTAAAATTATTAAAATGATACAGTACTGCTGAAGTAGGCTAGCTGGCAGTGGCTGCGTTGTTGACTTTGTAGGCTACCTGGCAGTGGCTGCGTTGTTGACACTACACTAATCAAGTCGTTCCGTTGAGTGTAATAGTTTCTACTGTGCAGCTATTCGGGGGCTAGCTGGCTAGCTAGCAGTGTTGATTACGTTACGTTGCGTTAAAAGAACGACAATAGCTGGCTAGCTAACCTAGAAAAACGCTCTAGACTACACAATTATCTTTGATACAAAGACGGCTATGTAGCTAGCTATGTAGCTAGCTACGATCAAACAAATCAAACCGTTGTACTGTAATGAAATTAAATGAAAATGTGATACTACCTGTGGAGCGAAGCTGAATGCGACTCCTTCAACAGCGTTTCCCCTGTCATAATCCCTCACACTAGACTACTTCAACAGCGTTTCCCCTGTCATAATCCCTCACACTAGACTACTTCAACAGCGTTTCCCCTGTCATAATCCCTCACACTAGACTACTTCAACAGCGTTTCCCCTGTCATAATCCCTCACACTAGACTACTGCAACAGCGTTTCCCCTGTCATAAACCCTCACACTAGACTCCTTCAACAGCGTTTCCCCTGTCATAAACCCTCACACTAGACTCCTTCAACAGCGTTTCCCCTGTCATAAACCCTCACACTAGACTACTGCAACAGCGTTTCCCCTGTCATAAACCCTCACACTAGACTACTGCAACAGCGTTTCCCCTGTCATAACCCCTCACAGTAGACTACTTCAACAGCGTTTCCCCTGTCATAAACCCTCACACTAGACTACTTCAACAGCGTTTCCCCTGTCATAAACCCTCACACTAGACTACTTCAACAGCGTTTCCCCTGTCATAAACCCTCACACTAGACTACTGCAACAGCGTTTCCCCTGTCATAAACCCTCACACTAGACTACTGCAACAGCGTTTCCCCTGTCATAAACCCTCACACTAGACTACTGCAACAGCGTTTCCCCTGTCATAACCCCTCACACTAGACTACTTCAACAGCGTTTCCCCTGTCATAAACCCTCACACTAGACTACTTCAACAGCGTTTCCCCTGTCATAAACCCTCACACTAGACTACTGCAACAGCGTCGTTTCCCTGTCATAAACCCTCACACTAGACTACTGCAACAGCGTTTCCCCTGTCATAACCCCTCACACTAGACTACTTCAACAGCGTTTCCCCTGTCATAAACCCTCACACTAGACTACTTCAACAGCGTTTCCCTGTCATAAACCCTCACACTAGACTACTGCAACAGCGTTTCCCCTGTCATAAACCCTCACACTAGACTACTTCAACAGCGTTTCCCCTGTCATAAACCCTCACACTAGACTCCTGCAACAGCGTTTCCCTGTCATAAACCCTCACACTAGACTACTGCAACAGCGTTTCCCTGTCATAAACCCTCACACTAGACTACTGCAACAGCGTTTCCCCTGTCATAAACCCTCACACTAGACTACTTCAACAGCGTTTCCCCTGTCATAAACCCTCACACTAGACTCCTGCAACAGCGTTTCCCCTGTCATAAACCCTCACACTAGACTACTGCAACAGCGTTTCCCTGTCATAAACCCTCACACTAGACTACTGCAACAGCGTTTCCCCTGTCATAAACCCTCACACTAGACTACTGCAACAGCGTTTCCCCTGTCATAAACCCTCACACTAGACTACTTCAACAGCGTTTCCCCTGTCATAAACCCTCACACTAGACTCCTTCAACAGCGTTTCCCCTGTCATAAACCCTCACACTAGACTACTGCAACAGCGTTTCCCCTGTCATAAACCCTCACACTAGACTACTGCAACAGCGTTTCCCCTGTCATAAACCCTCACACTAGACTACTGTAACAGCGTTTCCCCTGTCATAAACCCTCACACTAGACTACTTCAACAGCGTTTCCCCTGTCATAAACCCTCACACTAGACTCCTTCAACAGCGTTTCCCCTGTCATAAACCCTCACACTAGACTCCTTCAACAGCGTTTCCCCTGTCATAACCCCTCACACTAGACTACTGCAACAGCGTTTCCCCTGTCATAAACCCTCACACTAGACTACTGTAACAGCGTTTCCCCTGTCATAAACCCTCACACTAGACTCCTTCAACAGCGTTTCCCCTGTCATAAACCCTCACACTAGACTACTGCAACAGCGTTTCCCCTGTCATAAACCCTCACACTAGACTCCTTCAACAGCGTTTCCCCTGTCATAAACCCTCACACTAGACTCCTTCAACAGCGTTTCCCCTGTCATAAACCCTCACACTAGACTACTGCAACAGCGTTTCCCCTGTCATAAACCCTCACACTAGACTACTGTAACAGCGTTTCCCCTGTCATAAACCCTCACACTAGACTACTGCAACAGCGTTTCCCCTGTCATAAACCCTCACACTAGACTCCTTCAACAGCGTTTCCCCTGTCATAAACCCTCACACTAGACTACTGTAACAGCGTTTCCCCTGTCATAAACCCTCACACTAGACTACTGCAACAGCGTTTCCCCTGTCATAAACCCTCACACTAGACTACTGCAACAGCGTTTCCCTGTCATAAACCCTCACACTAGACTACTGCAACAGCGTTTCCCCTGTCATAAACCCTCACACTAGACTACTGCAACAGCGTTTCCCCTGTCATAAACCCTCACACTAGACTACTGCAACAGCGTTTCCCCTGTCATAAACCCTCACACTAGACTACTGCAACAGCGTTTCCCCTGTCACAAACCCTCACACTAGACTACTGTAACAGCGTTTCCCCTGTCATAAACCCTCACACTAGACTCCTTCAACAGCGTTTCCCCTGTCATAAACCCTCACACTAGACTACTTCAACAGCGTTTCCCCTGTCATAAACCCTCACACTAGACTACTGCAACAGCGTTTCCCCTGTCATAATCCCTCACACTAGACTACTGCAACAGCGTTTCCCCTGTCATAACCCCTCACACTAGACTCCTTCAACAGCGTTTCCCCTGTCATAAACCCTCACACTAGACTACTTCAACAGCGTTTCCCCTGTCATAAACCCTCACACTAGACTACTGCAACAGCGTTTCCCCTGTCATAAACCCTCACACTAGACTACTGTAACAGCGTTTCCCCTGTCATAAACCCTCACACTAGACTCCTTCAACAGCGTTTCCCCTGTCATAAACCCTCACACTAGACTACTTCAACAGCGTTTCCCCTGTCATAAACCCTCACACTAGACTACTGCAACAGCGTTTCCCCTGTCATAAACCCTCACACTAGACTACTGCAACAGCGTTTCCCCTGTCATAAACCCTCACAGTAGACTACTGTAACAGCGTTTCCCCTGTCATAAACCCTCACACTAGACTCCTTCAACAGCGTTTCCCCTGTCATAAACCCTCACACTAGACTACTTCAACAGCGTTTCCCCTGTCATAAACCCTCACACTAGACTACTTCAACAGCGTTTCCCCTGTCATAAACCCTCACACTAGACTACTGTAACAGCGTTTCCCCTGTCATAATCCCTCACACTAGACTACTGCAACAGCGTTTCCCCTGTCATAAACCCTCACACTAGACTACTGCAACAGCGTTTCCCCTGTCATAACCCCTCACACTAGACTACTGCAACAGCGTTTCCCCTGTCATAAACCCTCACACTAGACTACTGCAACAGCGTTTCCCCTGTCATAAACCCTCACACTAGACTACTGCAACAGTGTTTCCCCTGTCATAAACCCTCACACTAGACTACTGCAACAGCGTTTCCCCTGTCATAACCCCTCACACTAGACTACTGCAACAGCGTTTCCCTGTCATAAACCCTCACACTAGACTACTGCAACAGCGTTTCCCCTGTCATAAACCCTCACATTAGACTACTGCAACAGCGTTTCCCCTGTCATAAACCCTCACACTAGACTACTTCAACAGCGTTTCCCCTGTCATAAACCCTCACACTAGACTACTGTAACAGCGTTTCCCCTGTCATAAACCCTCACACTAGACTACTGCAACAGCGTTTCCCCTGTCATAAACCCTCACACTAGACTACTGCAACAGCGTTTCCCCTGTCATAAACCCTCACACTAGACTACTGCAACAGCGTTTCCCCTGTCATAAACCCTCACACTAGACTACTGCAACAGCGTTTCCCCTGTCATAAACCCTCACATTAGACTACTGCAACAGCGTTTCCCCTGTCATAAACCCTCACACTAGACTACTGCAACAGCGTTTCCCCTGTCATAAACCCTCACACTAGACTACTTCAACAGCGTTTCCCCTGTCATAAACCCTCACACTAGACTACTGTAACAGCGTTTCCCCTGTCATAAACCCTCACACTAGACTACTGCAACAGCGTTTCCCCTGTCATAACCCCTCACACTAGACTACTGCAACAGCGTTTCCCTGTCATAAACCCTCACACTAGACTACTGCAACAGCGTTTCCCTGTCATAAACCCTCACACTAGACTACTGCAACAGCGTTTCCCCTGTCATAAACCCTCACACTAGACTACTGCAACAGCGTTTCCCCTGTCATAAACCCTCACACTAGACTACTGCAACAGCGTTTCCCCTGTCATAAACCCTCACACTAGACTACTGCAACAGCGTTTCCCCTGTCATAAACCCTCACACTAGACTACTTCAACAGCGTTTCCCCTGTCATAAACCCTCACACTACACTACTGCAACAGCGTTTCCCCTGTCATAAACCCTCACACTAGACTACTGCAACAGCATTCCCCTGTCATAACCCCTCACACTAGACTACTGCAACAGCGTTTCCCCTGTCATAAACCCTCACACTAGACTCCTTCAACAGCGTTTCCCCTGTCATAAACCCTCACACTACACTACTGCAACAGCGTTTCTCCTGTCATAAACCCTCACACTAGACTACTTCAACAGCGTTTCCCCTGTCATAAACCCTCACACTACACTACTGCAACAGCGTTTCCCCTGTCATAAACCCTCACACTAGACTACTGCAACAGCATTCCCCTGTCATAACCCCTCACACTAGACTACTGCAACAGCGTTTCCCCTGTCATAAACCCTCACACTAGACTCCTTCAACAGCGTTTCCCCTGTCATAAACCCTCACACTAGACTCCTTCAACAGCGTTTCCCCTGTCATAAACCCTCACACTAGACTACTGCAACAGCGTTTCCCCTGTCATAAACCCTCACATTAGACTACTGCAACAGCCTTTCCCCTGTCATAAACCCTCACATTAGACTACTTCAACAGCCTTTCCCCTGTCATAAACCCTCTTACACTGGTGCCACAATAGAGAGAAGATGATGATGTGCAGGTTCGCGGAAAATAAATGCTGTTTTTGGTTATGGCCTATTGATTAGCGATTGTCAAGGATGCACAGAAATTCTCAAATGTGTGAAGTTTTTAGTTCAGATGATTAATTTGTAATTTGTGATCTGTAGGCTAAGAGAACTTCATAAGCTGTTTATTCCATTGTAGAGTTTGAATAGTGTGAGAAGCACAGGAGGTTGGTGGCACCGTAGTTGGAGAGGACGGGCTCATGGTAGTGGCTGGAGCAGAATAAGTTAAATGGTATCAAATACATCAAACACATTATTTCCATGTGCTTGATGCCATTCCATTCACTCTGTTCCAGACATTATTATGAGCCGTCCTCCCTCAGCAGCCTCCACTGGTGAGAAGACACCAACATATTTGGTAACAATCACAACATAGGGTACAAAATCAATTGTAGCTCTTAAAGGGGTTGGTATTGTTGGCTAAAGCTGTAGCATATTTGGCAAGCAAGCTAGGTAGGAATGGGGCAGAGCCAGGGTTGATCCTGGATTGTATAAGGAGAGACAGTGGCTTTATCTTGGCTGTATGTAGGAAAAATGCACTTACAATAACTGAGATATATGTGGTTGTCTCACCTAGCTATTTGCTATTTTAAAATGAATACACTAACTATAATTTGCTCTGGATTAGGGCATCTGCTAAGTGACTAAAATATAAACATGTCTCTATATGGTTAGTGGTTTTAACCTGGCTGTATATGTGGAGAGAGGAGACAGGTGGTTTTAACCTGGCTGTATATGTGGAGAGAGGAGACGGGTGGTTTTAACCTGACTGTATATGTGGAGAGAGGAGACAGGTGGTTTTAACCTGACTGTATATGTGGAGAGAGGAGACAGGTGGTTTTAACCTGGCTGTATATGTGGAGAGAGGAGACAGGTGGTTTTAACCTGACTGTATATGTGGAGAGAGGAGACAGGTGGTTTTAACCTGACTGTATATGTGGAGAGAGGAGACAGGTGGTTTTAACCTGGCTGTATATGTGGAGAGAGGAGACAGGTGGTTTTAACCTGGCTGTATATGTGGAGAGAGGAGACAGGTGGTTTTAACCTGGCTCTATATGTGGAGAGAGGAGACAGGTGGTTTTAACCTGGCTGTATATGTGGAGAGAGGAGACAGGTGGTTTTAACCTGGCTGTATATGTGGAGAGAGGAGACAGGTGGTTTTAACCTGGCTGTATATGTGGAGAGAGGAGACAGGTGGTTTTAACCTGACTGTATATGTGGAGAGAGGAGACAGGTGGTTTTAACCTGACTGTATATGTGGAGAGAGTAGAAAGGTGGTTTTAACCTGGCTGTATATGTGGAGAGAGGAGACAGGTGGTTTTAACCTGGCTGTATATGTGGAGAGAGTAGAAAGGTGGTTTTAACCTGGCTGTATATGTGGATGGTTTTAACCTGGCTGTAGAGAGAGGAGACAGGTGGTTTTAACCTGGCTGTATATGTGGAGAGAGGAGACAGGTGGTTTTAACCTGACTGTATATGTGGAGAGAGGAGACAGGTGGTTTTAACCTGGCTGTATATGTGGAGAGAGGAGACAGGTGGTTTTAACCTGACTGTATATGTGGAGAGAGGAGACAGGTGGTTTTAACATGGCTGTATATGTGGAGAGAGGAGACAGGTGGTTTTAACCTGGCTGTATATGTGGAGAGAGGAGACAGGTGGTTTTAACCTGGCTGTATATGTGGAGAGAGGAGACAGGTGGTTTTAACCTGACTGTATATGTGGAGAGAGGAGACAGGTGGTTTTAACCTGACTGTATATGTGGAGAGAGGAGACAGGTGGTTTTAACCTGGCTGTATATGTGGAGAGAGGAGACAGGTGGTTTTAACCTGGCTGTATATGTGGAGAGAGGAGACAGGTGGTTTTAACCTGGCTGTATATGTGGAGAGAGGAGACAGGTGGTTTTAACCTGGCTGTATATGTGGAGAGAGGAGACAGGTGGTTTTAACCTGGCTGTATATGTGGAGAGAGGAGACAGGTGGTTTTAACCTGGCTGTATATGTGGAGAGAGGAGACAGGTGGTTTTAACCTGGCTGTATATGTGGAGAGAGGAGACAGGTGGTTTTAACCTGGCTGTATATGTGGAGAGAGGAGACAGGTGGTTTTAACCTGGCTGTATATGTGGAGAGAGGAGACAGGTGGTTTTAACCTGGCTGTATATGTGGAGAGAGGAGACAGGTGGTTTTAACCTGGCTGTATATGTGGAGAGAGGAGACAGGTGGTTTTAACCTGGCTGTATATGTGGAGAGAGGAGACAGGTGGTTTTTTTAACCTGGCTGTATATGTGGAGAGAGGAGACAGGTGGTTTTAACCTGGCTGTATATGTGGAGAGAGGAGACAGGTGGTTTTAACCTGGCTGTATATGTGGAGAGAGGAGACAGGTGGTTTTAACCTGGCTGTATATGTGGAGAGAGGAGACAGGTGGTTTTAACCTGGCTGTATATGTGGAGAGAGGAGACAGGTGGTTTTAACCTGGTTTTAACTGGCTGTATATGTGGAGAGAGGAGACAGGTGGTTTTAACCTGGCTGTATATGTGGAGAGAGGAGACAGGTGGTTTTAACCTGGCTGTATATGTGGAGAGAGGAGACAGGTGGTTTTAACCTGGCTGTATATGTGGAGAGAGGAGACAGGTGGTTTTAACCTGGCTGTATATGTGGAGAGAGGAGACAGGTGGTTTTAACCTGGCTGTATATGTGGAGAGAGGAGAGACAGGTGGTTTTTAACCTGGCTGTATATGTGGAGAGAGGAGACAGGTGGTTTTAACCTGGCTGTATATGTGGAGAGAGGAGACAGGTGGTTTTAACCTGGCTGTATATGTGGAGAGAGGAGGTGGTTTTAACCTGGCTGTATATGTGGTTTTAACCTGGCTGTATATGTGGAGAGAGGAGACAGGTGGTTTTAACCTGGCTGTATATGTGGAGAGAGGAGACAGGTGGTTTTAACCTGGCTGTATATGTGGAGAGAGGAGACAGGTGGTTTTAACCTGGCTGTATATGTGGAGAGAGGAGACAGGTGGTTTTAACCTGGCTGTATATGTGGAGAGAGGAGACAGGTGGTTTTAACCTGGCTGTATATGTGGAGAGAGGAGACAGGTGGTTTTAACCTGGCTGTATATGTGGAGAGAGGAGACAGGTGGTTTTAACCTGGCTGTATATGTGGAGAGAGTAGAAAGGTGGTTTTAACCTGGCTGTATATGTGGAGAGAGGAGACAGGTGGTTTTAACCTGGCTGTATATGTGGAGAGAGGAGACAGGTGGTTTTAACCTGGCTGTATATGTGGAGAGAGGAGACAGGTGGTTTTAACCTGGCTGTATATGTGGAGAGAGGAGACAGGTGGTTTTAACCTGGCTGTATATGTGGAGAGAGGAGACAGGTGGTTTTAACCTGGCTGTATATGTGGAGAGAGGAGACAGGTGGTTTTAACCTGGCTGTATATGTGGAGAGAGGAGACAGGTGGTTTTAACCTGGCTGTATATGTGGAGAGAGGAGAAAGGTGGTTTTAACCTGGCTGTATATGTGGAGAGAGGAGACAGGTGGTTTTAACCTGGCTGTATATGTGGAGAGGAGACAGGTGGTTTTAACCTGGCTGTATATGTGGAGAGAGGAGACAGGTGGTTTTAACCTGGCTGTATATGTGGAGAGAGAGGAGACAGGTGGTTTTAACCTGGCTGTATATGTGGAGAGAGGAGACAGGTGGTTTTAACCTGGCTGTATATGTGGAGAGAGGAGACAGGTGGTTTTAACCTGGCTGTATATGTGGAGAGAGGAGACAGGTGGTTTTAACCTGACTGTATATGTGGAGAGAGGAGACAGGTGGTTTTAACCTGGCTGTATATGTGGAGAAAGGAGACAGGTGGTTTTATGTGGAGAGAGGAGACAGGTGGTTTTAACCTGGCTGTATATGTGGAGAGAGGAGACAGGTGGTTTTAACCTGGCTGTATATGTGGAGAGAGGAGACAGGTGGTTTTAACCTGGCTGTATATGTGGAGAGAGGAGACAGGTGGTTTTAACCTGGCTGTATATGTGGAGAGAGGAGACAGGTGGTTTTAACCTGGCTGTATATGTGGAGAGAGGAGACAGGTGGTTTTAACCTGGCTGTATATGTGGAGAGAGGAGACAGGTGGTTTTAACCTGGCTGTATATGTGGAGAGAGGAGAGACAGGTGGTTTTAACCTGGCTGTATATGTGGAGAGAGGAGACAGGTGGTTTTAACCTGGCTGTATATGTGGAGAGAGGAGACAGGTGGTTTTAACCTGACTGTATATGTGGAGAGAGGAGACAGGTGGTTTTAACCTGGCTGTATATGTGGAGAAAGGAGACAGGTGGTTTTAACCTGGCTGTATATGTGGAGAGAGGAGACAGGTGGTTTTAACCTGGCTGTATATGTGGAGAGAGGGTTTTAGACAGGTGGTTTTAACCTGGCTGTATATGTGGAGAGAGGAGACAGGTGGTTTTAACCTGGCTGTATATGTGGAGAGAGGAGACAGGTGGTTTTAACCTGGCTGTATATGTGGAGAGAGGAGACAGGTGGTTTTAACCTGGCTGTATATGTGGAGAGAGGAGACAGGTGGTTTTAACCTGGCTGTATATGTGGAGAGAGGAGACAGGTGGTTTTAACCTGGCTGTATATGTGGAGAGAGGAGACAGGTGGTTTTAACCTGGCTGTATATGTGGAGAGAGGAGACAGGTGGTTTTAACCTGGCTGTATATGTGGAGAGAGGAGACAGGTGGTTTTAACCTGGCTGTATATGTGGAGAGAGGAGACAGGTGGTTTTAACCTGGCTGTATATGTGGAGAGAGGAGACAGGTGGTTTTAACCTGGCTGTATATGTGGAGAGAGGAGACAGGTGGTTTTAACCTGGCTGTATATGTGGAGAGAGGAGACAGGTGGTTTTAACCTGGCTGTATATGTGGAGAGAGGAGACAGGTGGTTTTAACCTGGCTGTATATGTGGAGAGAGGAGACAGGTGGTTTTAACCTGGCTGTATATGTGGAGAGAGGAGACAGGTGGTTTTAACCTGGCTGTATATGTGGAGAGAGGAGACAGGTGGTTTTAACCTGGCTGTATATGTGGAGAGAGGAGACAGGTGGTTTTAACCTGGCTGTATATGTGGAGAGAGGAGACAGGTGGTTTTAACCTGGCTGTATATGTGGAGAGAGGAGACAGGTGGTTTTAACCTGGCTGTATATGTGGAGAGAGGAGACAGGTGGTTTTAACCTGGCTGTATATGTGGAGAGAGGAGACAGGTGGTTTTAACCTGGCTGTATATGTGGAGAGAGGAGACAGGTGGTTTTAACCTGGCTGTATATGTGGAGAGAGGAGACAGGTGGTTTTAACCTGGCTGTATATGTGGAGAGAGGAGACAGGTGGTTTTAACCTGGCTGTATATGTGGAGAGAGGAGACAGGTGGTTTTAACCTGGCTGTATATGTGGAGAGAGGAGACAGGTGGTTTTAACCTGGCTGTATATGTGGAGAGAGGAGACAGGTGGTTTTAACCTGGCTGTATATGTGGAGAGAGGAGACAGGTGGTTTTAACCTGGCTGTATATGTGGAGAGAGGAGACAGGTGGTTTTAACCTGGCTGTATATGTGGAGAGAGGAGACAGGTGGTTTTAACCTGGCTGTATATGTGGAGAGGGCAGACAGGTGGTTTTAACCTGGCTGTATATGTGGAGAGAGGAGACAGGTGGTTTTAACCTGACTGTATATGTGGAGAGAGGAGACAGGTGGTTTTAACCTGGCTGTATATGTGGAGAGAGGAGACAGGTGGTTTTAACCTGGCTGTATATGTGGAGAGAGGAGACAGGTGGTTTTAACCTGGCTGTATATGTGGTTTTAACCTGGCTGTATATGTGGAGGAGAAAACAGGTGGTTTTAACCTGGCTGTATATGTGGAGAGAGGAGACAGGTGGTTTTAACCTGGCTGTATATGTGGAGAGAGGAGACAGGTGGTTTTAACCTGGCTGTATATGTGGAGAGAGGAGACAGGTGGTTTTAACCTGATATGTGGAGAGAGGAGACAGGTGGTTTTAACCTGGCTGTATATGTGGAGAGAGGAGACAGGTGGTTTTAACCTGGCTGTATATGTGGAGAGAGGAGACAGGTGGTTTTAACCTGGCTGTATATGTGGAGAGAGGAGACAGGTGGTTTTAACCTGGCTGTATATGTGGAGAGAGGAGACAGGTGGTTTTAACCTGGCTGTATATGTGGAGAGAGGGTGGTTTTAGACAGGTGGTTTTAACCTGGCTGTATATGTGGAGAGAGGAGACAGGTGGTTTTAACCTGGCTGTATATGTGGAGAGAGGAGACAGGTGGTTTTAACCTGACTGTATATGTGGAGAGAGGAGACAGGTGGTTTTAACCTGGCTGTATATGTGGAGAGAGGAGACAGGTGGTTTTAACCTGGCTGTATATGTGGAGAGAGGAGACAGGTGGTTTTAACCTGGCTGTATATGTGGAGAGAGGAGACAGGTGGTTTTAACCTGGCTGTATATGTGGAGAGAGGAGACAGGTGGTTTTAACCTGGCTGTATATGTGGAGAGAGGAGACAGGTGGTTTTAACCTGACTGTATATGTGGATATGTTTTAACCTGGCTGTATATGTGGAGAGAGGAGACAGGTGGTTTTAACCTGGCTGTATATGTGGAGAGAGGAGACAGGTGGTTTTAACCTGGCTGTATATGTGGAGAGAGAAGAAAGGTGGTTTTAACCTGGCTGTATATGTGGAGAGAGGAGACAGGTGGTTTTAACCTGTTTTGGTTTTAACCTGGCTGTATATGTGGAGAGAGGAGACAGGTGGTTTTAACCTGGCTGTATATGTGGAGAGAGGAGACAGGTGGTTTTAACCTGGCTGTATATGTGGAGAGAGGAGACAGGTGGTTTTAACCTGGCTGTATATGTGGAGAGAGGAGACAGGTGGTTTTAACCTGGCTGTATATGTGGAGAGAGGAGACAGGTGGTTTTAACCTGGCTGTATATGTGGAGAGAGGAGACAGGTGGTTTTAACCTGGCTGTATATGTGGAGAGAGGAGACAGGTGGTTTTAACCTGGCTGTATATGTGGAGAGAGGAGACAGGTGGTTTTAACCTGGCTGTATATGTGGAGAGAGGAGACAGGTGGTTTTAACCTGGCTGTATATGTGGAGAGAGGTGGTTTTAGACAGGTGGTTTTAACCTGGCTGTATATGTGGAGAGAGGAGACAGGTGGTTTTAACCTGGCTGTATATGTGGAGAGAGGAGACAGGTGGTTTTAACCTGGCTGTATATGTGGAGAGAGGGTGGTTTTAGGCTGTATATGGGAGAGAGGAGACAGGTGGTTTTAACCTGGCTGTATATGTGGAGAGGTGGTTTTAACCTGGCTGTATATGTGGAGAGAGGAGACAGGTGGTTTTAACCTGGCTGTATATGTGGAGAGAGGAGACAGGTGGTTTTAACCTGGCTGTATATGTGGAGAGAGGAGACAGGTGGTTTTAACCTGGCTGTATATGTGGAGAGAGGAGACAGGTGGTTTTAACCTGGCTGTATATGTGGAGAGAGGAGACAGGTGGTTTTAACCTGGCTGTATATGTGGAGAGAGGAGACAGGTGGTTTTAACCTGGCTGTATATGTGGAGAGAGGAGACAGGTGGTTTTAACCTGGCTGTATATGTGGAGAGAGTAGACAGGTGGTTTTAACCTGGCTGTATATGTGGAGAGAGGAGACAGGTGGTTTTAACCTGGCTGTATATGGAGAGAGGAGACAGGTGGTTTTAACCTGGCTGTATATGTGGAGAGAGGAAAAAGGTGGTTTTAACCTGGCTGTATATGTGGAGAGGGCAGACAGGTGGTTTTAACCTGGCTGTATATGTGGAGAGAGGAGACAGGTGGTTTTAACCTGACTGTATATGTGGAGAGAGGAGACAGGTGGTTTTAACCTGGCTGTATATGTGGAGAGAGGAGACAGGTGGTTTTAACCTGGCTGTAGGTGGTTTTAACCTGGCTGTATATGTGGAACCTGGCTGTAGAGGAAAAAGGTGGTTTTAACCTGGCTGTATATGTGGAGAGGGCAGACAGGTGGTTTTAACCTGGCTGTATATGTGGAGAGAGGAGACAGGTGGTTTTAACCTGACTGTATATGTGGAGAGAGGAGACAGGTGGTTTTAACCTGACTGTATATGTGGAGAGAGGAGACAGGTGGTTTTAACCTGGCTGTATATGTGGAGAGAGGAGACAGGTGGTTTTAACCTGGCTGTATATGTGGAGAGAGGAGACAGGTGGTTTTAACCTGGCTGTATATGTGGAGAGAGGAGACAGGTGGTTTTAACCTGGCTGTATATGTGGAGAGAGGAGACAGGTGGTTTTAACCTGGCTGTATATGTGGAGAGAGGAGACAGGTGGTTTTAACCTGGCTGTATATGTGGAGAGAGGAGACAGGTGGTTTTAACCTGGCTGTATATGTGGAGAGAGGAGACAGGTGGTTTTAACCTGGCTGTATATGTGGAGAGAGGAGACAGCTGGTTTTAACCTGGCTGTATACTGTATGTGGAGAGAGGCAATAGGTGGTTTTAACCTGGCTGTATATGTGGAGAGAGTAGACAGGTGGTTGTAACCTGGCTGTATATGTGGAGAGGGCAGACAGGTGGTTTTAACCTGGCTGTATATGTGGAGAGAGGAGACAGGTGGTTTTAACCTGGCTGTATATGTGGAGAGGGCAGACAGGTGGTTTTAACCTGGCTGTATATGTGGAGAGAGGAGACAGGTGGTTTTAACCTGGCTGTATATGTGGAGAGAGGAGACAGGTGGTTTTAACATGCCAGTCTCTCTTTCTCTCTCACTCTCGCACTCGCTCTCTCTGTCTCTCTCACTCTCTCTCTGCTCCTCAAAGTACAGCTCCTCTCAGATACTGTATAGAAAGATGGACAGATAGATATCGAGGGACCGTGAAAGATAGCAGGGATAAAAGGAGAGACGAGACTGTGATAGATGTAAGGGAATGAAAGGCTATAGTACAGGAGACAGTGGCGAGACCATTTAGGGGGAGATTGAGCTGCAGAGAGAGAGATGAGGGAAGGGAATGAAGGGAAGAGGTGAAGAGGCGAACGGAAGGTAAAGTCAGTGAAATAGTGACAAGGACAGACTAGACAGGAGGAAGTCAGGCGGAGTTGAGTCGGACGAGGAGGAGAATGACGTGCGTGATAAGCCAGAATGACACAAATGTCACCAAGTCTCACATGCTCTCTCTTTCTCTCTCCCTCTCTCTGCCTTTCTCTCTCCTACAGGGCTGAAACCTAGTGGAATGATCTCTACCTTTCTGAATCCTTTCCTTGTCAGTCAGGAGTCACAGTTCCCACCATGGGGAATAAAGACAAACTGCTAGCATCCAGCACCCCAATACTGACCACCTCTCTACCCCTGCAAAGTGACCCCCCCACAAGGAGCCCAACCACCAGTGCTACAATTGTTCCAGTGAGAGATGTGTACAATGCACTCTTCTGATTACAACCGCATCCAATGGGATTTAATGAAACCTAGAGGTTTGGGGTGTTGATGCCAGCGCCACAGCTTGTAGAGGATCTTGAACTTCGGGGGACGTCTCTCCTTGGAAGGGAATACTCAACTGTGACTCTCCTCCAGAAAACTACATGAGATTGTGGTACATGTGTGGATTTATCGGCTGTACATCCTGTCTAGATTATGGGACATTACTCTGTTCACTTCAAAGTTCTGTGTCTGTTCCAGACCGGTTCCTCAGCAGAACCAAGTAGTTGACATTCCCCCCTTGGGAATCCGCCTTCTGATTTGTTTGGGGGTTTATTTTTTAACGGAACAATTTCCCCTCCACTTTCCCTTTTTCTGGTCTTCCTCCTTTCCCCCCACCTCTTCATCCAGTGAGGAGGAATATATTATGAAACAAGTCTATTCTTCCTGATCCTCCCTTGGTGACAGAGAGAAAAGAGGGACAAACTGCCCTGAATAGATAACGAGGAAGGAGAGAGAGAACGGAGAAGAGAAGGAGATAGGGAAACACAGAGAGAGAGAGAGAGAGAGAGAGAGAGAGAGAGAGAGAGAGAGAGAGAGAGAGAGAGAGAGAGAGAGAGAGAGAGAATTAATTGAGATTTGTCAGAAACCTTCCAGAGACTTCCTGCCTCAGCCTAATTTAGTCTGTCTGTCTCTTAGTTCCGCTGGAAGCTGATTGGTTGGTCGCCTGGTTGGTTGCACGATGGGCAGAGAAAAGAGGCAGAATTCTGACCGGGGGGGTAGCTGAGCACTAGAGGAGGGTAAAAGGTCCCACTGTACACCCCTGGACCGGAACTGGATGGCTCTTAAACAGACAGACAGACAGTAAACAGGGAGGCATTATAAACAAGCATTACAAACAGACAGTCGTCATTGTCATTCCAGACTGTGTGTGTGTGTGTGTGTGAGAGAGAGAGAGAGAGAGAGAGAGAGAGAGAGAGAGAGAGAGAGAAAGAGTGAGATAGGGGTAGAGAAGAGAGAAGCAGTCAGTCCTGTGTTGGGTTTGGTGCTGCCTGTCTGCCTGACGGGGACTGAGAGCGAGCGACGCAGCAATTAGAGGATCTGACTGCATCCCCCTCAGCCTCAGCCTCCACTGGCAAGACTAGACAGAAACAAACAAACAAACAAACAAGTAGGGGGACTGCTACTAGAAGGGAAGGACAGGTTAGATAGAGGTAGTGACAGCAAGAGTGAGAGAGAGGGAAGGAAAGAGAAAGGTAGACAGTGGAAAGGAGAGGGATAGAGAACAGGTGTCTGAAATCCTCTCCCTCTGCTTGTAATTTTCTCTTCTGTTTCCCCCTCTTCTTCTGGGAGAGGTATTGGATTTAGACAGTGGTACTCGGAGCCGTCGAGGCCTTCTGCCGGGGAAGGAAACGAGGGAAAGGAGAGAGAGAAAGGGAAGGAGGGGGGCCCGTTTGGATTGAAACAGACTCATTTTTCAACCCTCGTGTTTTATTTGACGAAGAGGCTCCTTCCACGTCTATAGCTCTACTGAGGAGAGGGAGAGAGATAAAGAAAGGGAAGAAGACAGCACAACACCTTTTCTTTTCCTCCTTCTGTCGTTTACTCTCTACTTCTGTTGAGGGTGTCTGAAGATTTTTTTCTATCCTCATTTGTTGCTTTTTCTCCTCACCTCCAAAAGGAATATTGTTGCCCAGCTATCACAGTCCAAGTACCGGAATCTTCCGTCTTGTCCTCTCTCTCTCAGCCCCCACCCCTACACGGAGACAATCCGGAACGCTGTGACAGCCCCACAAGTCCCCCCCAACAGCGGATTCTATCTCCATGCCTGTCGAGGGCTGTGCTGACTGGCTACTACACACATATATGGTACACCGCTTCTGATATCGTCTGACTCATTCTGTAAGTAGGACTCTTCTTTACCTGTGTTGTGTGTGACTGTTTATATGTACATGTATGTATCGTCTGTCTGTGCTTAGTTAATATCATGCTCTGTTTCCTAGCCATAGCATTTTTCTGCAGCGTTGGTTTTACCCTGCCTTCAAACCGATACGACTCTGGTTGCCTTTGCTGCCTCAGCTGGAGGCACTTTGTGTGTGTGTGTGTGTATGTGTGTGTGTGTGTGTGTGTGTGTAAGAGGTGCAGCAGAATCAGAGTGGTGTGAGAGTAGGAACTGGTTTTAAGTGTTATGTGTGTACGTCCTACTGTAAGTCTGCCTGGGGTTAATTTGGACTAATTAGTGATGTGTATTTTTGCTTCTCAGAGCAGTTTTGTGTTCTTTGTCAGTGCATGCATTTATTAGAGTGAGAGAAAGATGACGACCAGAATGTGGAGAGAGGGAGAGGGAGAGAGAGGGGGGAGAGAGGAGAGAGAGAGAGAGAGCATGACAGATTCTGTTTCTCGCTGTCTGGCTAGCACTGAGGCTTATCCACTTGCTTTCCAGTGTACAGTTTACTATCAATTTCACTCATTGTGCTAGCCTACTGTTTCTATGTCCAATATTTCCAACAACTGAGCCTCTCAAAGAGCTAAAATCTCTCCTGTATTCTTCTGAGTGTCCATAGTGTCAGTTTCCATCTTCTGTGTGCCATTGTTTCCAGTTTACAACGTTGTCTTTAGATTATAGGCTTGACAAACATGGCAGCCTCCTACTGTGTGTCCATGTTCCTATAGCCCATCCATCTCCACAGGCTCCCAACACATATTTATACAGTCCCCCATCCACCCTGCCCTGCCTTGGACTGGGAAACTCTCAATCAAGATAGTCCCTTCAAACAGACCAATGAACTGTGAATAACGCCATTACACGCACAACTCTCTCCCGCCACTGAGAGAGGAGGAGGTAGGGAGAGAGAGATGATAGAGTGAGGGAGGGATGGAGGAGAGACAGGGAGAGAGGGGCGGGAATAAGGGGAGGGAGAGAGTGAGAAAGGATGAAGGAGATAGGAAGAGAGAAAGGGGCAGAGGAATAGGCAGAAAAAGAGAGGGAGGATGGATAAATAGATGGAGGAGGGATGCAGAAGGAACGAGGGGGAGGGATAGAGGAGCCTGTAGGGTCTGTGGAGCAGGAAAAGACCTCTGCTTCGTGTGACCACTCTGATGGGCTTAGTAAGGCCCTGCATTGTTCACACTGTTGGTCAGCCCAGGAGAATTAAGATGACTAAATAATACCATTACTGCAGAAGCACAGAGATAACATAACTTCCTTTCTCTGCTCCAGAATAGGCTGGAGAGGACAGGAGGAGTGAGCTTCAGTGTGTTGCAAAAGGAATGTCATAATACCTATATATACAGTGCATTCGTAAAGTATTCAGACCCATGGAATGTTTCCACATTTTGTTAAGTTACAGCCTTATTCTAAAATTGGCTGTATTGTTCTCCCCCCCCCTCATTAATCTACACACAATACCCCATAATGAGAAAGCAAAAACAGGTTTTTAGAAATGTTAGCATATAAAAAAATAAAAATAAAGTATTCAGACCCTTTACTCAGTACTTTGTTGAAGCGTCTTTGGCAGCGATTACAGCCTTGAGTCTTCAAATCAAATCCAAATCAAATCAAATGTATTTATATAGCCCTTCGTACATGGCCAAGAACATGGCCAAGATGTTCAAATGTTCATAAATGACCAGCATGGTCCAATAATAATGAGGCAGAACAGTTGAAACTGGAGCAGCAGCACGGCCAGGTGGACTGGGGACAGCAAGGAGTCATCATGCCAGGTAGTCCTGAGGCATGGTCCTAGGGCTCAGGTCCTCCGAGAGAGAGAAAGAAAGAGAGAAAGAGAGAATTAGAGAGAGCACACTTAAATTCACACAGGACACCGAATAGGACAGGAGAAGTATTCCAGATATAACAAACTGACCCTAGCCCCCCAACACAAACTACTGCAGCATAAATACTGGAGGCTGAGACAGGAGGGGTCAGGAGACACTGTGGCCCCATCCGAAGACACCCCCGGACAGGGCCAAACAGGAAGGATATAACCTCACCCACTTTGCCAAAGCACAGCCCCCACACCACTAGAGGGAAATCTTCAACCACCAACTTACCATCCTGAGACAAGCCTGAGTATAGCCCACAAAGATCTCCGCCACGGCACAACCCAAGGGGGGTCGCCAACCCAGACAGGAAGATCACATCAGTGACTCAACCCACACAAGTGACGCACCCCTCCCAGGGACGGTATGAAAGAGCCCCAGTAAGCCAGTAACTCAGCCCCTGTAATAGGGTTAGATGCAGAGAATCCCAGTGGAAAGAGGGGAACCGGCCAGGCAGAGACAGCAAGGGCGGTTCGTTGCTCCAGAGCCTTTCCGTTCAGCTTCCCACTCCTGGGCCAGACTACACTCAATCATATGACCCACTGAAGAGATGAGTCTTCAGTAAAGACTTAAAGGTTGAGACCGAGTTTGCCCTGCCTCCGGCTGTTTGCTTAGAAATTCTAGGGACAATTTGGAGGCCTGCGTCTTGTGACCGTAGCGTACGTGTAGGTATGTACGGCAGGACCAAATCAGAGAGATAGGTAGGAGCAAGCCCGAGTAATATGATACATATTTTTGGTTCTAGTCAGGATTCTAGCAGCCGTATTTAGCACTAGCTGAAGTTTATTTAGTGCTTTATCCGGGTAGCCGGAAAGTAGAGCATTGCAGTCGTCTAACCTTGAAGTGACAAAAGCATGGATACATTTTTTTGCATCATTTTTGGACAGAAAGTTTCAGATTTTTTCAATGTTATGTAGATGGAAAAAAGCTGTCCTTGAAATGGTCTTGATATGTTCTTCAAAAGAACTTCTTGGGTAGGACGCTACACGCTTGGCACACCTGTATTTGGGGTGTTTCTCCCATTCTTCTCTGCAGATCCTCTCAACCTCTGTCAGATTGGATGGGGATTGTCACATTACAATTATTTTCAGGTCTCACCAGAGATGTTCAATCAGGTTCAAGTCCGGGCTCTGTCTGGGCCACTTAAGAACATTCAGAGACTTGTCCCGAAGCAAATCAAATCAAATCAAATGTATTTATATAGCCCTTCGTACATCAGCTGATATCTCAAAGTGCTGTACAGAAACCCAGCCTAAAACCCCAAACAGCAAGCAATGCAGGTGTAGAAGCACGGTGGCTAGGAAAAACTCCCTAGAAAGGCCAAAACCTAGGAAGAAACCTAGAGAGGAACCAGGCTATGTGGGGTGGCCAGTCCTCTTCTGGCTGTGCCGGGTGGAGATTATAACAGAACATGGCCAAGATGTTCAAATGTTCATAAATGACCAGCATGGTCGAATAATAGTAAGGCAGAACAGTTGAAACTGGAGCAGCAGCATGGCCAGGTGGACTGGGGACAGCAAGGAGTCATCATGTCAGGTAGTTCTGGGGCATGGTCCTAGGGCTCAGGTCCTCCGAGAGAGAGAAAGAAAGAGAGAAGGAGAGAATTAGAGAACGCACACTTAGATTCACACAGGACACCGAATAGGACAGGAGAGGTACTCCAGATATAACAAACTGACCCTAGCCCCCCGACACATAAACTACTGCAGCATAAATACTGGAGGCTGAGACAGGAGGGGTCAGGAGACACTGTGGCCCCTTCCGAGGACACCCCCGGACAGGGCCAAACAGGAAGGATATAACCCCACCCACTTTGCCAAAGCACAGCCCCCACACCACTAGAGGGATATCTTCAACCAACAACTTACCATCCTGAGACAAGGCTGAGTATAGCCCACAACGATCTCCGCCACGGCACAACCCAAGGGGGGCGCCAACCCAGACAGGATGACCACAACAGTGAATCAACCCACTCAGGTGACGCACCCCCTCCAGGGACGGCATGAGAGAGCCCCAGTAAGCCAGTGACTCAGCCCCCGTAACAGGGTTAGAGGCAGAGAATCCCAGTGGAAAGAGGGGAACCGGCCAGGCAGAGACAGCAAGGGTGGTTCGTTGCTCCAGAGCCTTTCCGTTCACCTTCCCACTCCTGGGCCAGACTACACTCAATCATATGACCCACTGAAGAGATGAGTCTTCAGTAAAGACTTAAAGGTTGAGACCAAGTTTGCGTCTCTGACATGGGTAGGCAGACCATTCCATAAAAATGGAGCTCTATAGGAGAAAGCCCTGCCTCCAGCTGTTTGCTTAGAAATTCTAGGGACAATTAGGAGTCCTGGGTCTTGTGACCGTAGCGTACGTGTAGGTATGTACTGCAGGACCAAATCAGAGAGATAGGTAGGAGCAAGCCCATGTAATGCTTTGTAGGTTAGCAGTAAAACCTTGAAATCAGCCCTTGCTTTGACAGGAAGCAAGTGTAGAGAGGCTAGCACTGGAGTAATATGATCAAATTTTTGGGTTCTCGTCAGGATTCTAGCAGCCGTATTTAGCACTAACTGAAGTTTATTTAGTGCTTTATCCGGGTAGCCGGAAAGTAGAGCATTGCAGTAGTCTAACCTAGAAGTGACAAAAGCATGGATTAATTTTTCTGCATAATTTTTGGACAGAAAGTTTCAGATTTTTGCAATGTTACGTAGATGGAAAAAAAGCTGTCCTTGAAATGGTCTTGATATGTTCTTCAAAAGAGAGATCAGGGTCCAGAGTAACGCCGAGGTCCTTCACAGTTTTATTTGAGACGACTGTACAACCATTAAGATTAATTGTCAGATTCAACAGAAGATCTCTTTGTTTCATGGGACCTAGAACAAGCATCTCTGTTTTGTCCGAGTTTAATAGTAGAACGTTTGCAGCCATCCACTTCCTTATGTCTGAAACACATGCTTCACCATGTTTCATTGAAATGTACAGCTGTGTGTCATCCGCATAGCAGTGAAAGTTAACATTATGTTTTCGAATAACATCCCCAAGAGGTAAAATATATAGTGAAAACAATAGTGGTCCTAAAACGGAACCTTGAGGAACACCGAAATTTACAGTTGATTTGTCAGAGGACAAATCATTCACAGAGACAAACTGATATCTTTCCGACAGATAAGATCTAAACCAGGCCAGAACACTCTTGTGTTGTCTTGGCTATGTGGTTAGAGTCATTCTCCTGTTGGAAGGTGAACCTTTGCCCCAGTCTGAGGTCCTAAGTGCTCTGGAGAAGGTTTTCATCAAGGATCTCTCTGTACTTTGCTTCATTCATCTTTCCCTCAATCCTAACTAGTCTCCCAGTTCCTGCCGCTGAAAAACATCCCCACAGCATGATGCTGCCACCACCATGCTTAACCGTAGGGATAGTGCCAGGTTTCCTCCAGACATGACACTTGGTATTCAGACCAAATAGATCAATCTTGGTTCCATCAGACCAGAGAATCTTGTTTCTCATGGTCTGAGAGTCCTCTAGGTGCCGTTTGGGAAACTCCAAGCGAGCTGTCATGTGCCTTTTACTGAGGAGTGGCTTCCGTCTGGCCACTCTACCATAAAGACCTGATTGGTGGAGTGCTGCAGAGATGGTTGTACTTCTGGAAGCTTCTCCCATCTCCACAGAGGAACTTTAGAGCTCTGTCAGAGTCACCTAACTGACCAAGGCTCATCTCCCCCGATTGCTCAGTTTGGCTGTGTGGCCAGCACTAGGAAGAGTCTTAGTGGTTCCAAACTTCTTCCATTTAAGAATGATGGAGGCCACTGTCTTCTTGGGGACCTTCAATGCTGCAGACATTTTTTGGTACCCTTCCCCAGATCTGTGCCTCGATACAATCCTATCTCGGAGCTCTACGGATAATTCCTTCAACCTCATGACTTGGTGTTTGCTCTGATATGCACTGTCAACTGTGGGACCTTATGTAGACAGGTGTGTGCCTTTCCAAATCATGTCCAATCAATTGAATTTACCACAAGCGAACTCCAATGTAGTTGTAGAAACATCTCAAGGATGATCAATGGAAACAGGATGCCCCTGAGCTGAATTTCGAGTCTCATAGCAAAGGGTCTGAATACTTATGTAAATAAGGTATATACAGTTCCTTGCAAAATATTCATCCCCCTTGGTGTTTTTCCTATTTTGTTGCATTACAACCTGTAATTTAAATGGATTTTTATTTGGATTTCATGTAACGGACATACACAAAATATTCCAAATTGGTGAAGTGAAATGAAAAAAATTACTTGTTTCAAAAAATAGAAGAAAATAAAAAACTGAAAAGTGGTGCGTGCATATGTATTCACCCCCTTTGCTATAAAGCCCCTAAATAAGATCTGGTGCAACCAATTACCTTCAGAAGTCACATAATTAGTTAAATAAAGTCCACCTGTGTGCAATCTAAGTGTCACATGATCTCAGTATACATACACCTGTTCTGAAAGGCCCCAGACAGAGTCTGCAACACCACTAAGCAAGCGGCACCATGAAGACCAAGGAGCTCTCCAAACAGGTCAGGGATAAAGTTGTGGAGAAGTACAGATCAGGGTTGAGTTATAAAAAATATCAGAAACTTTGAACATCTTACGGAGCACCATTAAAACCATTATTAAACATTTTAAATAATATGGCACCACAACAAACCTGCCAAGAGAGGGCAGCCCACCAAAATTCCCAGACCAGGCAAGTAGGGCATTAATCAGAGAGGCAACAAGGAGACCAAAGATAACCCTGAAAGAGCTGCAAAGCTCCAGAGCGGAGATTGGAGTATCTGTCCATAGGACCACTTTAAGCCGTACACTCCACAGAGCTGGGCATTACGGATGAGTGGCCAGAAAAAAGCCATTGCTTAAAGAAAAAAAATAAGCAAACTCCTTTTGTCACGCCCTGACCTTAGAGATCCTGTTTATATCTATATTTTGGTTTGAGAACCATACTTAGTGGTTCTACAACATCCGCAGAGTTCGACCCTGCCTCACACAGGAAGCGGCGCAGGTCCTAATCCAGGCACTTGTCATCTCCCGTCTGGATTACTGCAACTCGCTGTTGGCTGGGCTCCCTGCCTGTGCCATTAAACCCCTACAACTCATCCAGAACGCCGCAGCCCGTCTGGTGTTCAACCTTCCCAAGTTCTCTAACGTCACCCCGCTCCTCCGCTCTCTCCACTGGCTTCCAGTTGAAGCTCGCATCCGCTACAAGACCATGGTGCTTGCCTACGGAGCTGTGAGGGGAACGGCACCTCAGTACCTCCAGGCTCTGATCAGGCCCTACACCCAAACAAGGGCACTGCGTTCATCCACCTCTGGCCTGCTCGCCTCCCTACCACTGAGGAAGTACAGTTCCCGCTCAGCCCAGTCAAAACTGTTCGCTGCTCTGGCCCCCAATGGTGGAACAAACTCCCTCACGACGCCAGGACAGCGGAGTCAATCACCACCTTCCGGAGACACCTGAAACCCCACCTCTTTAAGGAATACCTAGGATAGGATAAGTAATCCTTCTCACCCCCCCCCCCTAAAAGATTTAGATGCACTATTGTAAAGTGGCTGTTCCACTGGATGTCATAAGGTGAATGCACCAATTTGTAAGTCGCTCTGGATAAGAGCGTCTGCTAAATGACTTAAATGTAAATGTAAATGTAAAATAAATGGGGTCCTCAGAAATTCTGTCTGAATAAATGGGGTCCCCAGAAATTCTGTCTGAATAAATGGGGTCCCTGCTGAAAAAGTTTGAATAGCACTGCTCTAAACTCTACAGCTGAGACCCACAGACATCAGCCAGCCACCAGCTGTATGAATCACTGCTTCACTAATGTTAAAGGGTTCACATGAGGGACACCAACCCAAACCCTGCAGCATACAACTCATGATTAGCCAGTTGATCTAAAGATCAGCTCTCTAGTTTGTACAGTTAATTAAAGCTTCACAGGGGGTGATGCTGTTTGTTCATTCACTGGGCTCCAGTGTAGTTGGCACACACACAATGAAATGTGAAATTAAAAGAATGTCTTAACATCCAGTCTAAACACGTTGTAGATGATCCCAGGTTTGTATGTAATCTAGCAACGTCTCAATCCCTGTCTTCACCAGGCTTGATCACAATAAATGACCTAATCTGGTAAGGGACATAAGAGCTACACAGTACAGAGATAACTAGTGTAAGAGCTACAGAGGAATTAAACCTAACAGCACAGAAGATCCTACAGTTTGACTTGATGAGGTGGACACTAATTGCTCTACCCTTTAATATTAGGCTTTGTGTAATCTCTCTCTGTACTGTACTGTACTGCACTACCAACCTCCTGCCTGCTGCCTCCTGTTTGCCAGTGGCACCAGCTCGATGCGAGGCCGTCCAGCCCATCGGCCCCATATAAAAGCCCAGCTCCTCATTGCCTAATGGAGCAGAAGGAATGGGCATGTTTGTATAGCTGGCTGTCAGCTCCTGGCTGGCATGTCGTGCTCAGGGAGAGACTAGAGGGAGGGGGGAATTTGGGGATGGGCATTAGGGTGCACCACCCGGTGACATGCTGCTCCCTCCTGCCTGGGTTGTGTGGTCCGCTGTAAAGTAAAGTGAAGGCTGCTAATAGCCTTCTCTGTTAATGTGGTCATTACAATTAGATAGCGGATGGTCTTTGGGTGCGTGTGTGTGCCTGTGTGTTCGTGTGTGTCTATGACTGTCTCTGTCTCGTGTGTGTCTGTGTGCCTGTGTCTGTGTAAAAGGGGTTGATATGCTGTTAAAGAGAAACAGGGTAGTGTGTCCTTCAGACTTGCAGTAGTATAATAGGTGTATAAAGGACTGTAAGCAGTGGTTCTCTCTGTTACAATTCATAGAACAGATCAGTATCTAATCAGTTTAGTCAGGTTTTAGAATAATATTAAACACGGTTTAGTGCTCATGTGACAAGTCAAATCAAATCAAATTTTATTTGTCAAATATACATGGTTAGCAGATGTTAATGCGAGTGTAGCGAAATGCTTGTGCTTCTAGTTCCGACAATGCAGTAATAACCAACAAGTAATCTAACCTAACAATTCCAAAACTGCTACCTTATACACACAAGTGTAAAGGGATAAAGAATATGTACATAAAGATATATCAATGAGTATTGGTACAGAGCGGCATAGGCAAGATGCAGTAGATGATATCGAGTACAGTATATACATATGAGATGAGTAATGTAGGGTATGTAAACAAAGTGGCATAGTTTAAAGTGGCTAGTGATACATGTATTACATAAAGATGCAGTAGATGATATAGAGTACAGTATATACAAATACATATGAGATGAGTAATGTAGGGTATGTAAACATTATATTAAGTAGCATTGTTTAAAGTGGCTAGTGATATATTTTTACATCAATTCCCATTATTAAAGTGCTGGAGTTGAGTCAGTGTGTTGGCAGCAGCCACTCAATGTTAGTGGTGGCTGTTTAACAGTCTGATGGCTTTGAGATGGAAGCTGTTTTTCAGTCTCTCGGTCCCTGCTTTGGTGCACCTGTACTGACCTCGCCTTCTGGATGATAGCGGAGTGAACAGGCAGTGGCTCGGGTGGTTGTTGTCCTTGATGATCTTTATAGCCTTCCTGTGACATCGGGTGGTGTAGGTGTCCTGGAGGGTAGGTAGTTTGCCCCCGGTGATGCATTGGGCAGACCTCTACCCTTCTTCACAACGCTGTCGGTGTGGGTGGACCAATTCAGTTTGTCCGTGATGTGTACGCCGAGGAACTTAAAACTTACTACCCTCTCCACTACTGTCCCGTCGATGTGGATAGGGGGGTGCTCCCTCTGCTGTTTCCTGAAGTCCACAATCATCTCCTTTGTTTTGTTGATGTTGAGTGTGAGGTTATTTTCCTGACAGCACACTCCGAGGGCCCTCACCTCCTCCCTGTAGTGCCCTTGTTTCAGGCCCTACACCCAAACAAGGGCACTGCGTTCATCCACCTCTGGCCTGCTCGCCTCCCTACCACTGAGGAAGTACAGTTCCCGCTCAGCCCAGTCAAAACTGTTCGCTGCTCTGGCCCCCCAATGGTGGAACAAACTCCTCACGACGCCAGGACAGCGGAGTCAATCACCACCTTCCGGAGACACCTGAAACCCCACCTCTTTAAGGAATACCTAGGATAGGATAAGTAATCCTTCTCACCCCCCCCCCCCTTTAAGATTTAGATGCACTATTGTAAAGTGACTATTCTACTGGATGTCATAAGGTGAATGCACCAATTTGTAAGTCGCTCTGGATAAGAGCGTCTGCTAAATGACTTAAATGTACATGTAAATGTATGTCTCGTCGTTGTTGGTAATCAAGCCTACCACTGTTGTGTCGTCCGCAAACTTGATGATGGAGTTGGAGGCGTGCATGGCCAAGCAGTCATGGGTGAACAGGGAGTACAGGAGAGGTCTCAGAACGCACCCTTGTGGGGCCCCAGTGTTGAGGATCAGCAGGGTGGAGATTTTGTTACCTACCCTCACCACCTGGGGGTGGCCCGTCAGGAAGTCCAGTACCCAGTTGCACAGGGCGGGGTCGAGACCCAGGGTCTTGAGCTTGATGACGAGTTTGGAGGGTACTATGGTGTTAAATGCTGAGCTGTAGTCTATGAACAGCATTGTCACATAGGTATCCTCTTGTCCAGATGGGTTAGGGCAGTGTGCAGTGTGGTTGCAATTGCGTCGTCTGTGGACCTATTTGAGCGGTAAGCAAATTGGAGTGGGTCTAGGGTGTTAGGTAGGGTGGAGGTGATATGGTCCTTGACTAGTTAAATGTAAATGTAAATGTAGTCTCTCAAAGCACTTCATGATGACAGAAGTGAGTGCTACGGGGCGGTAGTCGTTTAGCTCAGTTACCTTAGCTTTCTTGGGAACAGGGACAATGGTGGCCATCTTGAAGCATGTGGGAACAGCAGACTGGGATAAGGATTGATTGAATATGTCCGTAAACACACCAGCCAGCTTGTCTGCGCATGCTCTGAGGACGCGGCTGGGGATGCCGTCTGGGCCTGCAGCCTTGTGAGGGTTAACACGTTTAAATGTTTTACTCACATCGGCTGCAGTGAAGGAGAGTCCGCAGGTTTTGGTAGCGGGCCGTGTCAGTGGCACTGTATTGTCCTTAAAGTGGGCAAAAAGTTATTTAGTCTGTCTGGGAGCAAGACATCCTGGTCCGCGACGGGGCTGGTTTTCTTTTTGTAATCCGATTGACTATAGACCCTGCCACATACCTCTTGTGTCTAAGCCGTTGGATTGCGACTCTACTTTGTCTCTATACTGATTCTTAGCTTGTTTGATTGCCTTGCGGAGGGAATAGCTACACTATTTGTATTCGGTCATGTTTCCGGTCACCTTGCCCTGATTAAAAGCAGTGGTTCGAGCTTTCAGTTTCATACGAATGCTGCCATCAATTCACGGTTTCTGGTTTGGGAATGTTTTAATCGTTGCTATGGGTACGACATCGTCAATGCACTTTCTAATGAACTCGCTCACCGAATCAGCGTATTCGTCAATGTTGTTGTTGGACGAAATGCGAAACATATCCCAATCCACGTAATCGAAGCAGTCTTGAAGCATGGAATCAGATTGGTCGGACCAGCATTGAACAGACCTGAGCGCGGGAGCTTCTTGTTTTAGTCTCTGTCTGTAGGCTGGGAGCAACAAAATTGAGTCGTGGTCAGCTTTTCCGAAAGGAGGGCGGGGGAGGACCTTATATGCATCGCGGAAGTTGATCCAGGGTTTTACCAGCCCTGGTTGCGCAATCTATATGCTGATAGAATTTAGGGAGTCTTGTTTCCAGCTACAATGAATGCATCCTCAGGATATGTGGTTTCCAGTTGACATAGAGTCAAATAAAGTTCATCCAGGGCCATCTATGTGTCTGCTTGGGGGGGAATATATACGGCTGTGATTATAATTAAAGAGAATTCCCTTGGTAGATAATGCGGTCGACATTTGATTGAGGAATTCTAAGTCAGGTGAACAGAAGGACTTGAGTTCCTGTATGTTGTTATGATCACACCACAGTCCTAGTCTGAGATAATAGGTTTGGTGGGAAGACCATGTTACCGTGGCATACAGGCCTACAGCAGTAGCATCAATGGTTACAGCCCAGAGAGTTCCATTATCTCTGGATGGATTGGAAACGGCTGGTCACTGGGATCACTTGGGTAAAGACATAGAGAGGTTCATGAGTCTAATTTCAGTTATAGGAGGAGAGAATAGGTAGTTGGAGCTGTACTTTCTTCCTAATGTGGTGAGAGAGTCATGTTGAAAGGGTTCAAGTTGGGAGGAGGACTAAAGAACATCCAAGTCTAATTGAAAAAAATCCAAGAATGTCCAAATCACCCCACGATTAAACAGCCTTTATTGTAATGGGATTTGTAAATTAGAAACAAAAAAACAGACATTAAGGGCAGTTTGTTATTTGGTTCCATACGGGTCTTCATAAGGGTCCAGCTGGTTATCTGAGGTCCTGGCCCTGAGAGGAGAGAGTGGGCTGGTGAAGGGCATTGTGGGTATAATAGCGTGTTGTTTTGGTAGCGGGCGGCTGACTGGCTGCTCATTTGCTCCATGTCAGTCAGTGTTCTGAGTTCTGACCACAGGGGCTAGGTTATGTCACAATGTCACTGTTGGGTCTGCTAGTGTGGCTTCGCTGCTCAGTTTGTTCCAACTGGTTTTTCAGAGCAATGCTTTTAGTGGAATCAGTCAATAGATCTGTTACTTAGAGCATCATTAGCTAATGTGGTGAAACCATTGGAAAGTCAGCTGAAGCCATGCATCTTCATATTGACTAAAGACCTACCAAGTCCCATCAGATCTGTATTGACGAGAGCGGAAATAGAATAATAGACCAAGGAAGGGCTGAGAGGTTGATTTCAGACTGCAAAAAATGAGATTTTGAACTGAAAGTGATAGTAGACCTCTGCTGTTACCTGAGTAGATGACAGACTGTGGCTAATAGCTGTACTCATCATGTGGTCCAGAGACATCATCTTTCTCCATCATTATTCACAGTTTCACCTCACAGCTTCACTTCTCCTCTCCTCCACGTCTCTCCTCCTCCTCTTCCCCTCAGGAATCACTCAGAGTCAGATCTCATGCTGACTACCAATCCTCATGGTAAACTACTGTACCTTCTTTAATGAAAAAAGGATTGAAATGGCCTATGGCTTTATGCACTCACATGGCCACAAAACTACAAACCCAAGGATGTACACCTTGTGGTAATTTCAATGGTTATAATGAAAAGCCTTTAAGAATGTTTGCTTCCACTGACGCACTTCAGCATCACTTGGCTTCATCCTGTTTTGTTTGACAAGTGTTATTCCTTGTGAGATCTCGAGGCGCTCGGTAACCCCGGTCTCCCTACGTTTTTGCTCTTGAACACTGAGGACACACTGATGAGTCACTCCAATCAGGGGCTATTTAGTGAACACCACTGGTTGTACCAGGGAGCCTGCAGTGCCACTACACCTCCAGTTCTATTGAAGTGGTAGAACAAAACCTAATGGATTGCCTTTCTCTAGTGCTTTTCAATAGGACAAAGAAATGTACCTTTCATGAGATGGAGGTAACTCAACCTAGTTATAATGGAGTGGTGTAATGATAATAATGCTGAATTGTATTATACAGGCATACAGGTCTCAAAACAGTTGATACATGGTGTGGGCTATGCCGGCGGTTATCTCAATCCATTTATTACCACAAATACAATCTAAACTCGATTGTGTGTTCGCAGGTGTGAGTCAAGGGATAGATGGACTGATAAAGTCAGAGTGTGTGTGTGTGTGTGTGTGTGTGTGTGTGTGTGTGTGTGTGTGTGTGTGTGTGTGTGTGTGTGTGTGTGTGTGTGTGTGTGTGTGTGTGTGTGTGTGTGTGTGTGTGTGTGTGTGTGTGTGTGTGTGTGTGTGTGTGTGTGAAGCTGCAGAGGGAGTGGGTGTGTGAAGCCTGGGTCATCAATGCGGTGTTCTCCTACCTGGAAGAAAAACTAATCGATTTGTTTTGTCAAAACATCAGTGAGCACCTGTTGGGACATGTAAAAAACCTGCTGCAATAAAAACCTGCTGCACAAAGTCTACCTTGGATGCATTTCATCCATGTAGGACAGTGACTGTATTGATTCATGATGCTGGTATAGAGCTATCCAGTATCAGTTGATTCATGATGCTGGTGTAGAGGTATCCAGTATCAATTGATTCACGTTATTGGTATAGAGGTATCCAGTATCAGTTGATTCAAGTTATTGGTATAGAGGTGTCCAGTATCAGTTGATTCATGATGCTGGTATAGAGCTATCCAGTATCAGTTGATTCATGATGCTGGTGTAGAGGTATCCAGTATCAATTGATTCACGTTATTGGTATAGAGGTATCCAGTATCAGTTGATTCAAGTTATTGGTATAGAGGTGTCCAGTATCAGTTGATTCATGATGCTGGTATAGAGCTATCCAGTATCAGTTGATTCACGTTATTGGTATAGAGGTATCCAGTATCAGTTGATTCAAGTTATTGGTATAGAGGTGTCCAGTATCAGTTGATTCATGATGCTGGTATAGAGCTATCCAGTATCAGTTGATTCAGTTGTTTCATGATGCTGACCACGACTCCATTTTGTTGCTCCCTGCCTACAGACAGAAGCTAAAACAAGAAGCTCCCGCGCTGAGGTCTGTTCAACGCTGGTCCGACCAATCTGATTCCACACTCCAAGACTGCTTCCATCACGTGGACTGGGATATGTTTCGTATTGCGTCCAACAACATCTCCACCCCGCTGATCCTCAACACCGGGGCCCCACAAGGGTGCGTTCTGAGACCTCTCCTGTACTCCCTGTTCAGCCACGACTGCGTGGCCACGCACGCCTCCAACTCAATCATCAAGTTTGCGGACGACACAACAGTGGTAGGCTTGATTACCAACAACGACGAGACGGCCTACAGGGAGGAGGTGAGGGCCCTCGGAGTGTGGTGTCAGGAAAAAACCTCACACTCAACATCAACAAAACGAACGAGATTATTGTGGACTTCAGGAAACAGCAGAGGGAACACCACCCTATCCACATTGATGGGACAGTAGTGGAGAGGGTAGTAAGTTTTAAGTTCCTTGGCGTACACATCACAGACAAACTGAATTGGTCCACCCACACAGACAGCATCGTGAAGAAGGCGCAGCAGCGCCTCTTCAACCTCAGGAGGCTGAAGAAATTTGGCTTGTCACCAAAAGCACTCACAAACTTCTACAGATGCACAATCGAGAGCATCCTGTCGGGCTGTATCACCGCCTGGTACGGCAACTGCTCTGGCCACAACCGTAAGGCTCTCCAGAGGGTAGTGAGGTCTGCACAACGCATCACCCAATGTCACAGGAAGGCCATAAAGATCATCATTGACAACAACCACCCGAGCCACTGCCTGTTCACCCTGCTATCATCCAGAAGGCGAGGTCAGTACAGTTGCATCAAAGCTGGGACCGAGAGACTGAAAAACAGCTTCTATCTCAAGGCCATCAGACTGTTAAACAGCCACCACTAACATTGAGTGGCTGCTGCCAGCACACTGACTCAACTCCAGCCACTTTAATAATGGGAATTGATGGGAATTGATGTAAAATATATCACTAGCCACTTTAAACAATGCTACTTAATATAATGTTTACAAACCCTACATTATTCATCTCATATGTATACGTATATACTGTACTCTATATCATCTACTGCATCCTTATGTAATACATGTATCACTAGCCACTTTAAACTATGCCACTTTGTTTACATACTCATCTCATATGTATATACTGTACTTGATACCATCTACTGCATCTTGCCTATGCTGCTCTGTACCATCACTCATTCATATATCTTTATGTACATATTCTTTATCCCTTTACACTTGTGTGTATAAGGTAGTAGTTTTGGAATTGTTAGTTAGATTACTCATTGGTTATTACTGCATTGTCGGAACTAGAAGCACAAGCATTTCGCGACACTCGCATTAACATCTGCTAACCATGTGTATGTGACAAATACATTTGATTTTATTTATTTTTAGCTATCCAGTATCAATTGATTCATGATGCTGGTATATAGCCATCCAGTATCAGTTGATTCATGATGCTGGTGTAGAGCTATCCAGTATCAGTTGATTCATGATGCTGGTATAGAGCTATCTAGTATCAGTTGATTCATGATGCTGGTATAGAGCCATCCAGTATCAGTTGATTCATGATGCTGGTATATAGCCATCCAGTATCAGTTGATTCATGATGCTGGTGTAGAGCTATCTAGTATCAGTTGATTCATGATGCTGGTATAGAGCTATCTAGTATCAGTTGATTCATGATGCTGGTATAGAGCTATCCAGTATCAGTTGATTCATGATGCTGGTATAGAGCTATCTAGTATCAGTTGATTCATGATGCTGGTATAGAGCTATCCAGTATCAGTTGATTCACGTTATTGGTATAGAGGTGTCCAGTATCAGTTGATTCAAGTTATTGGTATAGAGGTTTCCAGTATCAGTTGATTCAAGTTATTGGTATAGAGGTGTCCAGTATCAGTTGATTCAAGTTATTGGTATAGAGGTTTCCAGTATCAGTTGATTCAAGTTATTGGTATAGAGGTGTCCAGTATCAGTTGATTCAAGTTGCTGGTGTAGAGGTGTCCAGTATCAGTTGATTCAAGTTATTGGTATAGAGGTGTCCAGTATCAATTGATTCAAGTTATTGGTATAGAGGTGTCCAGTATCAATTGATTCAAGTTGCTGGTATAGAGGTGTCCAGTATCAGTTGATTCAAGTTGCTGGTATAGAGGTATCCAGTATTCACAATACAATACTCAGTAGATCTATAGGAGAAATGGATGGAACAGTATCTAGGGGTAATATTGGATATCCAATGCCTCGTGGCAGAGGAAGTGGGAAGGCCCATCAGATACTGTATATGCTATTTTATGAAGTGACCTCTCACAGTAAACCCCAGACGAAGGCAGCTTGCTACTGAAAGTTTGAGTAAAATATTGCATTGGAGCAAGAGTGTGCTGTTGCGCTCTCTTCTTAATTTAAAGTGGGTAACTGGATGGAGTGTAATTGGCCTGAATGGTATCTGCAGGATCTCATTTTTGCAGCCCAGCCCAGGCCACTACATCCATGTCTATCACACCTGTTGTACTGCCGGATCAATACTGCTGGGCCTCACTCATATGAGACAGAGCCAGGCATTAGCAGGCCTTAGTCACAATCACACCACTCTGTTTTGATCATTAAACTCTGTAAATACCCTATACACCAGTGGAGGCTGCTTGCTGACTTAAAATGTTTTGGAAGTGTGACAAGTAACTTACCTGACATGAAAAGCCTAACTATCTTATACTGTCAATGTGCATCAAACCCAAGAAAGCCAACCTGACGGATACTGTCAATGTGCATCAAATCCAAGAAAGCCAACCTGACTGATACTGTCAATGTGCATCAAACCCAAGAAAGCCAACCTGACTGATACTGTCAATGTGCATCAAATCCAAGAAAGCCAACCTGACGGATACTGTCAATGTGCATCAAACCCAAGAAAGCCAACCTGACTGATACTGTCAATGTGCATCAAACCCAAGAAAGCCAACCTGACTGATACTGTCAATGTGCATCAAACCCAAGAAAGCCAACCTGACTGATACTGTCAATGTGCATCAAACCCAAGAAAGCCAACCTGACTGATACTGTCAATGTGCATCAAACCCAAGAAAGCCAACCTGACTGATACTGTCAATGTGCATCAAACCCAAGAAAGCCAACCTGACTGATACTGTCAATGTGCATCAAACCCAAGAAAGCCAACCTGACTGATACTGTCAATGTGCATCAAATCCAAGAAAGCCAACCTGACGGATACTGTCAATGTGCATCAAACCCAAGAAAGCCAACCTGACTGATACTGTCAATGTGCATCAAACCCAAGAAAGCCAACCTGACTGATACTGTCAATGTGCATCAAACCCAAGAAAGCCAACCTGACTGATACTGTCAATGTGCATCAAATCCAAGAAAGCCAACCTGACGGATACTGTCAATGTGCATCAAATCCAAGAAAGCCAACCTGACTGATACTGTCAATGTGCATCAAATCCAAGAAAGCCAACCTGACTGATACTGTCAATGTGCATCAAATCCAAGAAAGCCAACCTGACGGATACTGTCAATGTGCATCAAACCCAAGAAAGCCAACCTGACTGATACTGTCAATGTGCATCAAATCCAAGAAAGCCAACCTGACGGATACTGTCAATGTGCATCAAATCCAAGAAAGCCAACCTGACTGATACTGTCAATGTGCATCAAACCCAAGAAAGCCAACCTGACTGATACTGTCAATGTGCATCAAACCCAAGAAAGCCAACCTGACTGATACTGTCAATGTGCATCAAACCCAAGAAAGCCAACCTGACTGATACTGTCAATGTGCATCAAACCCAAGAAAGCCAACCTGACTGATACTGTCAATGTGCATCAAACCCAAGAAAGCCAACCTGACTGATACTGTCAATGTGCATCAAATCCAAGAAAGCCAACCTGACGGATACTGTCAATGTGCATCAAACCCAAGAAAGCCAACCTGACTGATACTGTCAATGTGCATCAAACCCAAGAAAGCCAACCTGACTGATACTGTCAATGTGCATCAAACCCAAGAAAGCCAACCTGACTGATACTGTCAATGTGCATCAAATCCAAGAAAGCCAACCTGACGGATACTGTCAATGTGCATCAAATCCAAGAAAGCCAACCTGACTGATACTGTCAATGTGCATCAAATCCAAGAAAGCCAACCTGACTGATACTGTCAATGTGCATCAAATCCAAGAAAGCCAACCTGACGGATACTGTCAATGTGCATCAAACCCAAGAAAGCCAACCTGACTGATACTGTCAATGTGCATCAAATCCAAGAAAGCCAACCTGACGGATACTGTCAATGTGCATCAAATCCAAGAAAGCCAACCTGACTGATACTGTCGTAATGCATCAATCCCAAGAAAGCCAACCTAACTGATACTGTCATAGTGCATCAAATCAAGAAAGCCAACCTGACTGATACTGTCAATGGGCATCACACCTAAGGAAGCCAACCTAACTGATACTGTCAATGTGTATCAATGCCAAGAAAGCCAACCTAACTGATACTGTCATAGTGCATCAACGCCAAGAAAGCCAACCTGACTGATACTGTTAACGTGATTCAAACCCAAGAAAGCCAACCTAACTGATACTGTCATAGTGCATCAAACCCTAGAAAGCCAACCTAACTGATACTGTCGTAGTGCATCAAACCCAAAAACCCTGCCTGCCTGCCTGGCTGCCTGCCTGCCTGCCTGCCTGCCTGCCTGCCTGCCACCCAGACCACCTCCAGACCCCAGACCTGCACTTTTTCACGGGAACAGATGAATAAGAAAGAGGTAGAGCAAGAGATGAAGGTAGAGAGAGAAGAGAGAAAGAGGGACAGAGAGACAGGAACAAACCAAATAGTGTCAGTGGTGGTTGGTGCCATTCAAGAATAGGGAGGACCATTTATTTTTTTTATGAGCATTGCCTTATTTGTATTACAGTATATTGGATGACTGTCATTCATATTCCATTCACCCAGCTCAATGTAACTACTACATGATACTCAAATGTTCCCTGTACCCATCATGAGGTTGCTACAACCTAGCCTACAAATGAACATTTATAACGTAGGGGCACAAGTCGAGAGACAAATTGGAGAGTCAAGGTGACAGACAGTGACACATTCAATACCGTCTTGTGCACTCTTACCTGCATCTAGTTGATCTGTTTCATTCCGTTTGCTTCCTTTTAAGAAACGTTTTGCAACAGAATTGGTTGAATGAATACACCCCTGATCACCTGCATACACAGATCCCTTTCATAGCAGCCACATACAGCATCATCACTTTGCTTGTTGTATAATTCCTTTGTGCATCTACACGCTCTCCTCCTCTCACCTTTTACCTTCGCTTGTGGAATTAAGTGTAAGGCAGCTAGCTAACATACATAGACAGCATTGTTCTCTTTTTGAGTCAGGTTGTTGAGTAGGCTAAATTAGCTGCGTTATCTACTGTAAGTAAGTGAAAGGTACACTAAGAAGGAAAAAAAATACAAGGGAATATATCTAGCTAGCCCGCTCTCTCGCTCTCTCTCTCTGCTGCTTTTCCTTAATTGTTTACTAAATTAATTTGTCTTTCTCTGTCTTATGAGTTAACTACTCTCCACACACAGCTGTAACTTATGCTTTCAGTACTAGATTCATTATCTGATCCTTTGACTGGATGGACAACATGTCGGTTCATATTGCAAGAGCTCTGATAGGTTGGAGGACGTCCTCTGTTAGTTGTCATGATTACTGTGTAAGTTTATGGAAGACAGAAGCTAGCTGTCCTCTGGCTACACGATGGTGCTACCCTACAGAGTGGTGTTGAGGATAATGTAGACCTTCATTACAAAACATTGTGTTTAATAAATGATTCGGTAATGTGAATGTGTTTACTATAGTTTTATCTAAAAACAAGATGTATTTATAGGGAATTAGAGTTAAAGGGAAGATGATCTGATGATATTCACACACAAATCTGTTTAACCATAGTTAGGTTGTAGTGGGGCTAGGGGTTCTCGGTATTCCTGTGACAAATTCAAACACCCTATGAACTTTTGAAATATTCACTCTGGGACCGCAAAAGGGTTTCAAATATTAACATTGTTCTAGATGATTGACCAGGTCAATAAAGAAAAACTTGTCATTTACAATTAAAACCTGACAATTCAAAGAGTCTGTGTGTACCCTGGACTATAACAGGGTTAGCAGTTGCAGAGGGTAAGCTGATCCTAGATCAGTACAGAAGCTTTGTCACTCACCTTGCTGTCACCATTTCATTCATCTCTGCCAAAGCGTGTGCCTGCATGTTGCTTTCATGGTTGTGGTAAATTAATGTCTGGATCAGAGTTAATATCGAAAGCTTTAAAGGAATCAGAAACACCCATAAGTCTATCTGAGGCGTGTCTTCATGGAGATTAAATCTCTTAAAGGGTAAAGAAATGGGATAAATGCGTTTTGGTCTTGAAGGCATCTGACAGCTCTGTCATAATGTGATGTTAATCCTTTTCATACAGCCTTGTATCACTCTCTATTTATTTTACTCTCTCTCTCTCTCTCTCTCTCTCTCTCTCTCTCTCTCTCTCTCTCTCTCTCGCTGTATCATTCGCTCAATGCTACTATTTTGGCCTGTTTTGCCAAATAATTTCTAGGCAATGGTTCAGTATCTAACACCTTAGTTCCTGAAACCAACTAAACTTCTATTCCCCTTTTGTCTCCACTCAGTAACTGTTATCTACCCATTCTGTGTCACTTCTATCTTCTCTCCATCCTGGCTTATTATGAGATTCTAACCTTCGTAATGCTCCAGGTCTTCTGCGCCTCACTCCCAAACCATCAAGGTCAACTTAGGCCTCCACATAGGGCAGGGGAGTCCTTCTCTGTCTGCCTTTTCTACTATCTGTCTGTCACTCTTTGTTTTATAACAGTCAGTATCAAATATGGGCTGTTTCCAAATATTGACTGTCTCCCTGTCTGCACTCGTGGATTTGAGAAAAATCACCTGTCTATAGTAGCAATCTCCAAGGCTATTACGTAGTTTGATTAAGGTTCTCGATGCTCTCAATGATCCTGGATCACCACAGATGTCATATATCCCTGTCGTGTTGGCTTGGATTAGGTTCTAAATACTTAACATAAGTCTACCATTAACCTCTCTGAACCACCCTTCTCAGATCCGGGATAATTGTCATCAGCAACGCTGAATAGCATAGCGCCACAGTTAAATAATATTACTAGAAAATATTCATATTCATGAAAACACAAGTGCAATATTGCAAAACACAGCTTAGCCTTTTGTTAACCTCTTGAAGCTAGGGGGCACTATTTTTATTTTTGGAAAAATAACGTTCCCAAAGTATGCCTATTTTTCAGGACCAGATGCTAGAATATGCATTTAATTGACAGCTTAGGATAGAAAACACTCTAAAGTTTCCAAAACTGTAAAAATATTGTCTGTGAGTATAACAGAACTGATATTGCAGGCGAAATCCGGAGAAAAATCCAATCAGGAAGTGACTCTTATTTTGAAACCCCTGTCTTTCTATGCCTCCATATTGCCCATTGAAAGGGATATCAACCAGATTCCTTTTTCTGTGGCTTCCCTAAGGTGTCTACAGCCTTTAGACATAGTTTCAGGCCTTTATTTTGAAGAATGAGCGTAAACGTCAGTTGTTGGCTCTCAGTGTGATTTTTGGGCTAAACAGAGAGGTAGCCATTTTTCCTCCCGGTCCTAGTGAAAAGCCAACTGTCCCGGTTGATATATTATCGAATAGATAACAGATAACCCTATTACTATAATTGTCTGTAGTCGTAAACTCCGGCACGTACTACCGAGACAATTCCCAGAAAATAGCCCTAATTTAAAGGCCCAAGTGTTTCCCCAGCGAGGATTCTCCTTACTCTCTCTCTCTCGTTGTCTCTGCCTCTCTCTCTTTCCCTGTATGTCCCCTTATCTTATCTCGTCAGTAGAGGATGCCTGGTTATTTTTTTTAAATGCCTTCCTCACCATCTTAAATAAGTAAGCCCCATTCAAGAAATGTAGAACCAGGAAAAAATATAGCCCTTGGTTCTCTCCAGACCTGACTGCCCTTAACCTACAAAAAAACTTCCTATGGCATTCTGCATTAGCATCGAACAGCCCCAGTGATATGCAACTTTTCAAGGAAACTAGAAACCAATATACACAGGTAGTTAGAAAAGCCAAGGCTAGCTTTTTCAAGCAGACATTTGCTTCCTGCAACACAAACTCAAAAAAGTTCTCGGACACTGTAAAGTCCATGGAGAATAAGAACACCTCCTCCCAGCTTCCCACTGCACTGAAGATAGGAAACACTGTCACCACCGATAAATCCACTATAATTGAGAATTTCAATAAAAAAAATTATACGGCAACTCGCCCAAGCCTTCCCCATTTCTCCTTCTCCCAAATCCAGTAGTGTGATTTTCTGAAAGAGCGGAAAAATCTGGACCCCTACAAATCAGCCGGGCTAGACAATCTGGACCCTTTCTTTCTAAAATTATCTCCCGAAATTGTTGCCACCCCTATTACTAGCCTGTTCAACCTCTCTTTCGTGTCGTCTGAGATTCCCAAAGATTGGAAAGCAGCTGCGGTAATCCCCCTCTTCATAGGGTGGGACACTCTTGACCCATACTGCTACAGACCTATATCTATCCTACCCTGCCTTTCTAAGGTCTTCGAAAGCCAAGTCAACAAACAGATTACTGACCATTTCAAATCCCACCATACCTTCTCCGCTATGCAATCTGGTTTCAGAGCTGGTCATGGGTGCACCTCAGCCACGCTCAAGGTCCTAAACGATATCTTAACCGCCATCGATAAGAAACAATACTGTGCAGCCGTATTCATTGACCTGGCCTAGGCTTTCGACTCTGTCAATCACCACATCCTTATCGACAGACTCAACAGCCTTGGTTTCTCAAATGATTGCCTCGACTGGTTCACCAACTACTTCTCTGATAGAGTTCAGTGTGTCAAATCTGTTGTTCGGGCCTCTGGCAGTCTCTATGGGGGTGCCACAGGGTTCAATTCTTGGACCGACTATCTTCTCTGTATACATCAATGATGTCGCTTTTCTGCTGGTTAGTTTCTGATCCACCCCTACGCAGACGACACCATTGTGTATGTATCTGGCTCTTCTTTGAACACTGTGTTATCAACCCTCCAGGCGAGCTTCAATGCCATACAACTCTCCTTCCGTGGCCTCCAATTGCTCTTAAATACAAGTAAAACTAAACTAAACAACCGATCGCTGCCTGCACCTGCCCGCCCGTCCAACATCACTACTCTGGACGGCTCTGACTTAGAATATGTGGACAACTACAAATACCTAGGTGTCTGGTTAGACTGTAAACTCTCCTTCCAGACTTACATCAAACATCTCCAATCCAAAGTTAAATCTAGAATTGGCTTCCTATTTCGCAACAAAGCATCCTTCACTCATGCTGCCAAACATACCCTTGTAAAACTGACCATCCTACCAATCCTCGACTTCGGCGATGTCATTTACAAAATAGCCTCCAATACCCTACTCAATAAATTGGATGCAGTCTATCACAGTACCATCCGTTTTGTCACCAAAGCCCCATATACTACCCACCACTGCGACCTGTACGCTCTCGTTGGCTGGCCCTCGCTTCATACTCGTCACCAAACCCACTGGCTCCAGGTCATCTACAAGACCCTGCTAGGTAAAGTCCCCCCTTATCTCAGCTCTCTGGTCACCATAGCAGCACCTACCTGTAGCACGCGCTCCAGCAGGTATATCTGGTCACCCCCAAAACCAATTCTTCCTTTGGCCACCTCTCCTTCCAGTTCTCTCCTGCCAATGACTGGAACCAACTACAAAAATCTCTGAAACTGGAAATACTTATCTCCTCACTAGCTTTAAGCACCAGCTGTCAGAGCAGCTCACAGATTACTGCACCTGTACATAGCCCATCTATAATTTAGCCCAAACAACTACCTCTTTCCCTACTGTATTTATTTATTTTTCTCCTTTGCACCCCATTATTTCTATCTCTACTTTGCACATTCTTCCACTGCAAATCTACCATTCCAGTGTTTCACTTGCTATATTGTATTTACTTCACCCAACATGGCCTTTTTTTGTTGTATGTGTCAAACTGCTTTGCTTTATCTTGGTCAGGTCGCAATTGTAAATGAGAACTTGTTCTCAAATTGCCTACCTGGTTAAATAAAGGTGAAATAAAAAAATAATATTTTCCTTTCCTCTCTTGACTCTTGTCCACTTTTCTCGACTTTCTCCCTTCCTTTTTAAAATCTTTCCTGCTATTTCCTGCAATTTCCCACATACACATACTTCCACACAAACAGTAGGTATACTTCCACACAAACAGTAGGTATCCTGCGCACATACGGTCTCTCTATCCAGTCTACATAGATTACAGAGACCGTGAGAAGCACTCCCCATCCTCCCCAAGATTGTGGAGGCCGTGAGACCAAATCTCTCAGTGACCTCCAGCCAAGGTCGGCACCGAATTTTGCTCAGACAGTCTGTGTTTAAGGTACTGTAGAGACATTGTTTTACTGACTAAAACTACACACATCATTAATTATAACTTTATGATTCTAATCAATTTCATATAAATATATCGTTTCAGGGTGGAGTATTCTAATCATTAATTTAAACATATAAATCCCATTAACA